>NC_041381.1:71113229-71182289 GCF_002162155.2 Triticum dicoccoides
GAGGCAGCATCGATCGGCTTCAGTTAGCAGTAGTAGCGAAGGAATCGCTCCATCGGGTTCAGTTAACAGCCTTGATCGATCCCTCGGGTTCAGTAACGTGTAGCCTGCAGTGCAATCGCTCGGGTTTAGTTAGAGCCCAACGCCTCGCTCGGCTTCAGTTAGAGCCAACGCCTCACACACACGCGCATACGTACGAGAGAAATGTGCATCGCTCCGCCCCCGAACTCCCACCATAACTGGCAACTCCCCGAAATTTTCCTCCCCCTCGCTTCTACCACGGTTTTTTCCGTCATGGACGGCCCAAAGAATGTCATGCAGCTGCGTCTCTGGCCCGCCCAGGATGAAAAGCCCATTTTCTCTCATGATTTTTTGTCATAGAAGTAGGAGCCCACCACATCTATGATGATACTAGGTTTTGTCATAGTTATCGTCATAGAAGTGTCATATGTATGACAGGAAAAAATTTCGTTCGGCCCAAAATGTCACGGATGTGTCTTTTTTTGTAGTGTCTTGGCTGAAATACATGCCGGACTGGGCGGGCACCACGCCGTGGCTCGAGCACTAGTCAGCAAGGCCTTCCGTACAGGTTTCTATTGGCCGACGGCCCAAGCAGACGCACAGGACCTTGTCCAACACTGCGTCAGTTGCCAGCTCTTTGCCAATCAGAGTCATATGCCCCCTACCGCTCTCCAAACAATCCCCATAACTTGGCCCTTCATGGTCTGGGGGCTGGATATGGTTGGACCCCTTAAAGGGGGAAGCCACAAGAAAAAATACTTATTGGTCATGGTAGACAAGTTCACCAAATGGATAGAAGCCAAACCAGTGAAAACTGCCGAATCCGGACCAGTAATAGATTTTATATCTGGGGTCGTACACCGATACGGTGTCCCTCACAGCATCATCACCGATAATGGCTCAAATTTCACAGCCGATGAAGTGAAAGCTTGGTGTGGCAAAATGGGCATTAAGCTCGACTATGCTTCCGTCTACCATCCTCAAACAAATGGCCAGGTCGAACGGGCAAACGGACTCATCATGAGCGGCATCAAACCCAGACTAGTGCGATCCTTGACAAAGTCAGACACTCATTGGGTCGAGGAGCTTGACTCCGTGATCTGGGGGATGCGGACCATGCCAAACCGCACCATCGGATATGCACCATTTTTATGGTGTACGGCGCGGAAGCAGTACTACCCTGCGACATAATACATGATTCACCACGTGTCGGGGATATACCCCGCGGCGTAACCCGGCCAGACTGGGCGACTCACTGGTAATCCGCCCGGAGCTTGGCGATTCATGGGTAACTCGCCCGATCTTGGCGGTTCATTAGTAACCCAGCGGGCGGGTCAAATGGATGACGAGGCCCAAGGCCCAGAAGGCCTGTTCACGTTTAATGGTGGGCCGGTTTATGAGGAAAGCGTAAGGACTATTCTCCAACAAAGGAAGCAAGACTAGGATTCCACTTGTAATAGAATAATCCTAGTCCAACTAGGACTAGCCATGTAAACCGCCCCTTCAACATATATAAGGAGGGGCAGGGCTCCCCAAAGAGGGACAAGCAATAAGAAACAATCTCTAGGGCTAGACACAAAGAGCCGACCTCCGGCGACTCCCTCATGATCATAATGAGACCTAGCCACAAACAGCATGTAGGGTTTTTACGGGATGATGTTTCCCAGGGCCCGAAGCTGTCTAAATCCTTGTCTTATGTTGCATCTCTCGATTCTGCCCAACCCCTCTCAAGCTACCACATAGATGTGTTGGCCTCGCGACTAAGTCCTTACGCTAGGACATCTGCCGTGACAAAATCCACGACAGTTGGCGCCCACCGTGGGGCCTGCGCACGATGGTGTTGAGTTCTTGAAGGGAATTTTTCAGGGATCGAGGAGCTCGCGATTGATCAGATGAAGAAGTTTCAGTGAATAATTGCGTAGGGTAATCCTTGCGGCAGAGATGAAAAGATCATCTTTTGAGATCAGAGTCATAGCTAATTATGGAGCTGGCACATTCCAAGTTTGAGATGAGAATTAGGGAGGCGTGTTGTACGCCACTGCAAAGTCGCCGAGATTGATTCGATGCCTCTGTCGTTCGTATACAGGTTTAAAAAAAAATAATTGCCGAAGCCGTGTCGAAGATGAATCAGTGCAAGGATCATAATCAGTCGCCGAGACTGATTCAACCAGCCATCGCTTTGTCCTGCATGGAGACTATTGGAAATATGCCCTAGAGGCAATAATAAATAAGTTATTATTATATTTCCTTGTTCATGATAATCGTTTATTATCCATGCTATAATTGTATTGATAGGAAACTCAGATACATGTGTGGATACATAGACAACACCATGTCCCTAGTAAGCCTCTAATTGACTAGCTCGTTGATCAATAGATGGTTACGGTTTCCTGACCATGGACATTGGATGTCGTTGATAACGGGATCACTTCATTAGGAGAATGATGTGATGGACAAGACCCAATCCTAAGCCTAGCACAAAGATCGCAGTTCGTATGCTAAAGCTTTTCTAATGTCAAGTATCATTTCCTTAGACCATGAGATTGTGCAACTCCCGGATACCGTAGGAATGCTTTGGGTGTACCAAACGTCACAACATAACTGGGTGGCTATAAAGGTGCACTACAGGTATCTCCGAAAGTGTCTGTTGGGTTGGCACGAATTGAGACTGGGATTTGTCACTCCGTGTAAACGGAGAGGTATCTCTGGGCCCACTCGGTAGGACATCATCATAATGTGCACAATGTGACCAAGGGGTTGATCACGGGATGATGTGTCACGGAACGAGTAAAGAGACTTGCCGGTAACGAGATTGAACAAGGTATCGAGATACCGACGATCGAATCTCGGGCAAGTACAATACCGCTAGACAAAGGGAATTGTATACGGGATTGATTGAGTCCTTGACATCGTGGTTCATCTGATGAGATCATCGTGGAACATGTGGGAGCCAACATGGGTATCCAGATCCCGCTGTTGGTTATTGACCGGAGAACGTCTCGGTCATGTCTACATGGTTCCTGAACCTGTAGGGTCTACACACTTAAGGTTCGATGACGCTAGGGTTATAAAGGAAGTTTGTATGTGGTTACCGAATGTTGTTCGAAGTCCCATATGAGATCCCGACATCATGAGGAGTTCCGGAATGGTCCGGAGGTAAAGATTTATATATGGGAAGTCCTGTTTTGGTCACCGGGAGGGTCCCGGGGGTCCACCAAGTGGGGCCACCGGCCCCGGAGGGCTGCATGGGTCAACTGTGGGAGGGGACCAGCCCCAGGTGGGCTGGTGCGCCCCCCCACAAGGGCCCAAGGCGCCTAGGGTTTGGGGAGGGGGTGCTTCCACCTAACTTGGGGGGCAAGTTTCCCCCCTCTCCCCCCTTGGCCGCCACCCTTAGATGGGATTGGGGCTGCCGCACCCCTTGGGGTGGAAACCCTAGAGGGGGCGCACACCTCCCTCTCCCCTATATATAGTTGAGGTCTTGAGGGCTGCCAACACATGAGTTTCTCCCTCTATTGGCGCAGCCCTACCTCTCTTACCCCTCCTCTCCCGTGGTGCTTGGCGAAGCCCTGCAGGATTGCCACGCTCCTCCACAACCACCACACCGTTGTGCTGTTGCTGGACGGAGTCTTCCTCAACCTCTCCCTCTCTCATTGCTGGACCAAGGCGTGGGAGACGTCACCGGGCTGTACGTGTGTTGAACGCGGAGGTGCCGTCCGTTCGGCACTAGGATCTCCGGTGATTTGGATCACGACGAGTACGACTCCTTCAACCCCGTTCTCTTGAACGCTTCCGCTTAGCGATCTACAAGGGTATGTAGATGCACTCTCCTTCCCCTCGTTGCTGGTTTCTCCATAGATAGATCTTGGGGATTCGTAGGAAAATTTTGAATTTATGCTACGTTCCCCAACAGTGGCATCATGAGCTAGGTCTATTGCGTAGATTCTTTGCACGAGTAGAACACAAAATAGTTGTGGGCGTTGATTTTGTTCAATATGCTTACCGTTACTAGTCCAATCTTGTTTCGACGGTATTGTGGGATGAAGCGGCCCGGACCGACCTTACACGTACACTTACGTGAGACAGGTTCCACCGACTGACATGCACTTGGTGCATAAGGTGGCTAGCGGGTGCCAGTCTCTCCCACTTTAATCGGAACGGATTCGATGAAAAGGGTCCTTATGAAGGGTAAATAGCAATTGACATATCACGTTGTGGTTTTGCGTAGGTAAGAAACGTTCTTGCTAGAAACCCATAGCAGCCACGTAAAACATGCAAACAACAATTAGAGGACGTCTAACTTGTTTTTGCAGGGTATGCTATGTGATGTGATATGGCCAAGAAGAATGTGATGAATGATATGTGATGTATGAGATTGATCATGTTCTTGTAATAGGAATCACGACTTGCATGTCGATGAGTATGACAACCGGCAGGAGCCATAGGAGTTGTCTTTATTTATTGTATGACCCGCGTGTCATTGAACAACGCCATGTAATTACATTACTTTATTGCTAACCGTTAGCCATAGTAGTAGAAGTAATTTGTTAGCGAGACAACTTCATGGAGACACGATGATGGAGATCATGATGATGGAGATCATGGTGTCATGCCGGTGACGATGATCATGGAGCCCCGAAGATGGAGATCAAAAGGAGCAAAATGATATTGGCCATATTATGTCACTATTTGATTGCATGTGATGTTTATCATGTTTATACATCTTATTTGCTTAGAACGACGGTAGTAAATAAGATGATCCCTCATTAAAATTTCAAGAAAGTGTTCCCCCTAACTGTACACCGTTGCGAAAGTTCGTCGTTTCGAAGCGCCACGTGATGATCGGGTGTGATAGATTCTTACGTTCACATACAACGGGTGTAAGCCAGATTTACACACGCGAAACACTTAGGTTAATTTGACGAGCCTAGCATGTACAGACATGGCCTCGGAACACAAGAGACCGGAAGGTCGAGCATGAGTCGTATAGCAGATACGATCAACATGAAGATGTTCACCGATGATGACTAGTCCATCTCACGTGTTGATCGGACACGGCCTAGTTGACTCGGATCATGTAATCACTTAGATGACTAGAGGGATGTCTATCTGAGTGGGAGTTCATGAGATGAACTTAATTATCCTGAACATAGTCAAAAGATCTTTGCAAATTATGTCGTAAGCTCGCGCTTTAGTTCCATTGTTTAGATATGTTCCTAGAGAAAATATAGTTGAAAGTTGACAGTAGCGATTATGCGGACAGTAGAAAGCTTATGTCCTTAATGCACCGCTTAGTGTGCTGAACCCCAAACATCGTCTTTGGATGTTGCGAACATCGGACATACACGTTTTGATAACTACGTGATAGTTCAGTTAAACGGTTTAGAGTTGAGGCACCAAAGACGTTTTTGAAACGTCGCGGAACATATGAGATGTTTCGAGGGCTGAAATTGGGATTTCAGGCTCGTGCCCACGTCAAGAGGTATAAGACCTCCGACGATTTTCTTAGCCTGCAAACAAAGGAAGAAAAGCTCAATCATTGAGCTTGTGCTCAGATTGTCTGAGTGCAACAATCACTTGAATCGAGTGGGAGTTGATCTTCCAGATGAGATAGTGATGTTTCTCCAAAGTCATTGCCACCAAGCTGCTAGAGCTTCGTGATGAACTATAACATATCAGGGATAGATATGATGATCCTTGAGGTATTCACGATGTTTGACACCGCGAAAGTAGAAATCAAGAAGGATCATCAATTGTTGATGGTTGGTGAAACCACTAGTTTCAAGAAGGGCAAGGGCAAGAAGGGATACTTCATGAAACGGCAAATCAACTGCTGCTCCAGTGAAGAAACCCAAGGTTGAACCCAAACCCGAGACTAAGTGCTTCTGTCATAAGGGGAATAGTCACTAGAGCGGAATTACCCTAGATACTTGGTAGATGAGAAGGCTGGCAAGGTCGATAGAAGTATATTGGATATACATTATGTTAATGTGTACTTTACTAGTACTCCTAGTAGCACCAGGGTATTAGATACCGGTTCGGTTGCTAAGTGTTAGTAACTCGAAATAAAAGAGCTACGGAATAAATGGAGACTAGCTAAAGGTGAGCTAACAATATGTGTTGGAAGTGTTTCCAAGTTTGATGTGATCAAACATCGCACGCTCCCTCTACCATCAAGATTAGTATTAAACCTGAATAATTGTCATTTGGTGTTTGCGTTGAGCATAGACATGATTGGATTATGTCTATCGCAATACGGTTATTCATTTAAGGAGAATAATGGTTACTCTATTTATTTGAATAATACCTTCAATGGTCTTGCACCTAAAGGAATGGTTTATTGAATCTCGATCATACTGATACACATTTTCATGCCAAAAGATATAAGATAGTAATGATAGTACCACTTACTTGTGGCACTGCCATATAAGTCATATTGGTATAAAACGCATGAAGAAGCTCCATGTTGATGGATCTTTGGACTCACTCGTTTTTTAAAAGTTTGAGACATGCGAACCATGTCTATTTGTGTATACGCATGAAGAAACTCCATGCAGATGGATTGTTTGGACTCACTTGATTTTGAATCACTTGAGATATGCAAATCATACCACATGGGCAAGATGACTGAAAAGCCTCGTTTTCAGTAAGATGGAACAAGATAGCAACTTGTTGGAAGTAATACATTTTGATGTGTGCAGTCCAATAAGTGCTAAGGCACGCAGTGGATATCGTTATGTTCTTACTTCACGGATGATTTGAGTAGATACTGAGTATATTTACTTGATGAAACACAAGTCTGAATTATTGAATGGTTCAAGTAATTTCAGAGTGAAATTGAAGATCATTGTGACAAGAGGATAAAATGTCTATGATATGATCATAGAGATGAGTATCTGAGTTACAAGCTTTGGCACGCAATTAAGACATTGTGGAAATTGTTTCACAACCAATACTGCCTGGAACACCATAGTGTGATGGTGTGTCCGAACATGATAGTTGCACCCTATTGGATATGGTGCGTACCATGATGTCTCTTATCGAATTACCACTATCGTTCATGGGTTAGGCATTAGAGACAACCGCACTCACTTTAAATAGGGCACCACGTAATTCCATTGAGACGACACCGTTTGAACTATGGTTTGGAGAAACCTAAGTTGTCGTTTCTTAAATGTTTGGGGCTGCGAAGCTTATGTGAAAAAGTTTCAGGTTGATAAGCTCGAACCCAAAGCAGATAAAATGCATCTTCATAGGACACCCAAAACAGTTGGGTATACCTCCTAATTCAGATCCGAAAGCAATAGGGATTGTTTCTTGAATCGGGTCCTTTCTCGAGAAAAGTTTGTCTCGGAAAGTTGAGTGGGAGCATGGTGGAGACTTGATGAGCTTATTGAACCATCACTTCAACTAGTGTGTAGCAGGGCACATGAAGTTGTTCCTGTGGCGCCTACACCAATTGAAGTAGAAGCTTATGATAGTGATCATGAAGTTTCGGATCAAGTCACTACCGTACCTCATAGGGTGACAAGGATGCGTACTACTTCATAGTGGTACAGTAATCCTGTCTTGAAGGTCATGTTGCTAGACAACAATGAACCTACAAGCTATGGAGAAGCGATGGTGGGCCCATATTCCGACAAATGGTTAGAAGCCATGAAATCCGAGATAGGATCCATGTATTAGAACAAAGCATGGACTTTGGTGGACTTGCCCAATGATCGGCAAGCCATTGAGATAAATGGATCTTTAAGAAGAAGACGGACGTGGACGGTAATATCACCGTCTATGAAGCTCGACTTGTGGTGAAGAGTTTTTCACAAGTTCAAGGAGTTAACCACGATGAGATTTGCTCATCCGTAGCGATGCTTAAGTCCGTCAGAATCATGTTAGCATTAGCTGCATTTATGAAATCTAGCAGATGGATGTCAAAACGAGTTTCCTTACCAGTTTTCGTAAGGAAAGGTTGTATGTGATACAATCAGAAAGGTTTTGTCGATCCTAAGGATGCTAAAAGGTATGCTAGCTCCAGCGATCCTTCCATGGACTGGAGTAAGCATCTCGGAGTTGGAATATACACTTTGATAAGATGATCAAAGATTTTAGGTTTATACAAAGTTTATGAGAAACTTGTATTTCCAAAGAAGTGAGTGGGAGCACTATAGAATTTCTGATGAGTATATGTTGTTGACATATTGTTGATCAGAAATGATGTAGAATTTCTGGAAAGCATATAGGGTTATTTGAAAGGTGTTTTTCAATAGAAAACCTGGATTAAGCTACTTGAACATTGAGCATCAAGATCTATAATGATAGATCAAAAAACGCTTAATGGTACTTTCAAATGAGCACATACCTTAACATGATCTTGAAGGTGTTCAAGATGGATCAGTCAAAGAAGGAGTTCTTGCCTGAGTTGTAAGGTATGAAGTTAAGACTTAAAGCTCGACCACGGCAGAAGAGAGAGAAAGGACGAAGGTCATCCCCTATGTTTTAGACGTAGGCTCTACAGTATGCTATGCTAAGTACTGCACCTGATGTGTGCCTTGCCACATGTCTGGCAAGAGGGTACAAAGGTGATCAAGGAGTAGATCACCAGATAGCGGTCAAAATTATCCTTAGAGGAATAAGGATATGTTTCTTGGTTATGGAGGTGATAAAGAGTTCGACGTAAAGAGTTGCGTCGATGCAAGCTTAACACCTATCCGGATAGCTCTAAGTAGAGAAGTTGGATACGTATAGTGGAACGACCATTTGGAAAAGCTCCAAGTGGAGCGTGGAAGCAGCATTTACAATATGACCTAGAGATTTGCGAAGTACATACGGATCTGAATGTTGCAGACCTGTTGACTAAAACTTCTCTCACAAGCAAAACATGATCAAACCCCAGAACTCATTGAGTCTTAATCACATGATGATGTGAACTAGTTTAGTGACACTAGTAAACTCTTTGGATGTTGGTCACATGGCGATGTGACCTGTAAATGTTAATCACATAGCGATGTGAACTAGATTATTGACTCTAGTGCAAGTGGGAGACTGTTGGAAATATGCCCTAGAGGCAATAATAAATAAGTTATTATTATATTTCCTTGTTCATGATAATCGTTTATTATCCATGCTATAATTGTATTGATAGGAAACTCAGATACATGTGTGGATACATAGACAACACCATGTCCCTAGTAAGCCTCTAATTGACTAGCTCGTTGATCAATAGATGGTTACGGTTTCCTGACCATGGACATTGGATGTCGTTGATAACGGGATCACATCATTAGGAGAATGATGTGATGGACAAGACCCAATCCTAAGCCTAGCACAAAGATCATAGTTCGTATGCTAAAGCTTTTCTAATGTCAAGTATCATTTCCTTAGACCATGAGATTGTGCAACTCCTGGATACCGTAGGAATGCTTTGGGTGTACCAAACGTCACAACGTAACTGGGTGGCTATAAAGGTGCACTACAGGTATCTCCGAAAGTGTCTACTGGGTTGGCACGAATCGAGACTGGGATTTGTCACTCCGTGTAAACGGAGAGGTATCTCTGGGCCCACTCGGTAGGACATCATCATAATGTGCACAATGTGACCAAGGGGTTGATCACGGGATGATGTGTTACGGAACGAGTAAAGAGACTTGCCGGTAACGAGATTGAACAAGGTATCGGGATACCGACGATCGAATCTCGGGCAAGTACAATACCGCTAGACAAAGGGAATTGTATACGGGATCGATTGAGTCCTTGACATCGTGGTTCATCCGATGAGATCATTGTGGAACATGTGGGAGCCAACATGGGTATCCAGATCCCGCTATTGGTTATTGACCGGAGAACGTCTCGGTCATGTCTACATGGTTCCCGAACTCATAGGGTCTACACACTTAAGGTTCGATGACGCTAGGGTTATAAAGGAAGTTTGTATGTGGTTACCGAATGTTGTTCGGAGTCCCGGATGAGATCCCGGACGTCATGAGGAGTTCCGGAATGGTCCGCAGGTAAAGATTTATATATGGGAAGTCCTGTTTTGGTCACCGGAAAAGTTTCAGGTTTTTCCGGTAACGTACCGGGACCACCGGGAGGGTCCCGGGGGTCCACCAAGTGGGGCCACCGGCCCAGGAGGGCTGCATGGGCCAAGTGTGGGAGGGGACCAGCCCCAAGTGGGCTGGTGCGCCCCTCCCCCACAAGGGCCCAAGGCGCCTAGGGTTTGGGGAGGGGGTGCTTCCACCTAACTTGGGGGGCAAGTTTCCCCCCTCTCCCCCCTTGGCCGCCACCCTTAGATGGGATTGGGGCTGCCGCACCCCTTGGGGTGGAAACCCTAGAGGGGGCGCACCCCTCCCTCTCCCCTATATATAGCTGAGGTCTTGAGGGCTGCCAACACATGAGTTTCTCCCTCTATTGGCGCAGCCCTACCTCTCTTACCCCTCCTCTCCCGTGGTGCTTGGCGAAGCCCTGCAGGATTGCCACGCTCCTCCACCACCACCACGCTGTTGTGTTGCTGCTGGACGGAGTCTTCCTCAACCTCTCCCTCTCTCCTTGCTGGATCAAGGCGTGGGAGACGTCACCGGGCTGTACGTGTGTTGAACGCGGAGGTGCCGTCCGTTCGGCACTAGGATCTCCGGTGATTTGGATCACGACGAGTACGACTCCTTCAACCCCGTTCTCTTGAACGCTTCCGCTTAGCGATCTACAAGAGTATGTAGATGCACTCTCCTTCCCCTCGTTGCTGGTTTCTCCATAGATAGATCTTGGTGATTCGTAGGAAAATTTTGAATTTATGCTACGTTCCCCAACAGAGACCAAGGTCAATCTCATCCATGTGACCCTTGAAGCAAGATCTACGTGAAACTCAAGTGTGCTATTTCAACTAGTACTGCTGGTCCCGCGTGATGGACTAGTTGATCTACAAATCCTTATATACTCCCTCCGTCCTTCAAAGAGTGTACTTCCAACTTTGTTGGAGGATCAAACTATCTCAATGTTTGACCGAGTTTGTGCAAAAATATATCAATGTTTATGAAACCAAATAGGTATATGATGAAAATATATTTTATTAGGAATCTAATGCTACTAATTTGATGTCATAAATGTTGGTGCATTAATGTATAAATATGGTCAAACATAAAAAAGTTTGACTTTCCAACAAAGTTGGAAGTACACTCTTCAAAGGACGGAGGGAGTACATCTGAAGTCCGATTGCTACCATGAAACAAAAGGGAGTCAACGACTCAGAGGTGGAGAGCAGTCTCCGCCCATACGGCCTGACCTCCGGCGGCTGCTCTGTCGTGGCCCGCACCGCCAGCGCCTCTCCGACGCAACCGCGCCGAGCCACCGGTAGGTGGGCCCGGCAAGCCGCCGCTGGCTTTGCTCTACCGCACCTCCACAGCAGCCACCTCCAGAACCGAGCTGCTACATCTAAGCCGCCGCCGAGCCTCACCTGCATCTTCCGCTGGTGGCCTTACTTCAGAGCCACCGTTTTTCTTCGCCGCGGCCCTGAGCCGGCCACTCTTATGCTGCTGCGGTCAAACGGTCGTTTTCAATCTACCGCGAGCCGCTGCCTCCAAGTGAGCGCCGCAGTATCCTCGTTTCCAAGTCGCCGCTGCGACGCCCTGAGCCGCCTCCGGCCCTATTGTGAGCCGCCACCTCAGTGGCCTTACCTCGTCGGCCCCTATCCTCCTCTGCCGAGTTGAGCCGTCCCAACGCGAGTAGTCTCACCTTTGCCCTTGCCTGTGTTCTGCCGCAGCTGGCTTTGCGCTGCCGCTTCACCTTCTATCGTGATCGCGCCCGGTCGCTGCTGCTCTGGGCCAGGCTCCGCCCCACGCGTCGTGCGCTGCCTCACGCCTCCGAGCGCCCATGGCCAGCCGTCTTCATCGCCACAGGCCACCTCCACTGTGACCCGCCACGTCGCTCTGTGCCTCACTGCCGGACCGTCGTGCCCGAGTGTTCCTCCACTATGAGCAGCCTCTGCAAGTTGCTTTTCACCCGTTGTCATTGTGGATTCGAGCTGTGTCTAGCTTGGACCTATCTTCGCTGTTGTGTGTTGCCGCGGCCCTGAGACGATGGTGTTTCGGTTGTCTTGAAGCCACCGCCCACAGATGCAGTAGTAGCATCTATTTTGCTGCAATCAGGAAAAGTGGGGGGTTGTGCTGAACCTTCTGTTAGGACTGAACAAGCATTGATTTATCTGGGATCAGTTGAAGTGCTGAGACAATACTCTCATGCAACGCGAAGGCATAAAGCACACCTGGAGGCTATACCTTTGTCCACTGATATGCATGGGACTCATCTTGTCGTGATCCAGCCTGCTATAAACACATTGGAGCATGTTTTTCAGTGTCCGCCTTACCCGGGGAAAAAATAGGTGCCATTTTTTCTAAGTATTTTATCAGCACATATTTTGTTTGAGAACAATTACTCTGGTCAGTGGTATACTTTTGCAGGACCATTACTCATCACAAATGTGTCGCAAAGGGGCATGTGTTGCACTAGCATTCGTCCATGCCACCTTGCTCGACAGACATGCGTGCAAGCCACCGTCCCCCTCAGTCCGGTCTACCTCAACACACGGCCGACTCGCCCGTCCATGCCGGCCTACAACACCGGTGCAGACTCTCCCCATCCACACCGGTTTATAACACCGCGGCCGATTCATCCGTCTGCTCCCATGGCCGGCTCACCCATGATTGATTTCAGCTTCACCGTGGTGATCATTAAAATCTGCGGTGGATATTTTCTGGCTTAACATATCAGGTGAAATCCATCCATTATATTTTCATATTATATATTGCTTTCTTTAAAAGAGCAATTACTCTGGCTCGCAAGTTTTTCAATGTAGGACAAATTATCTACTGCAAAAAGGGATTATTATATCACTAAGCTATTGGGTAACTCATGCCGGTTTATATCACGGTTAAATATGGAGAATCTCAAGCCAACTCCTCGAGTCATCTTGAGATCCGAGGGCTACAGTGACATGACTCGGGAACTCCAGGTCGTTGGAGGGAAAGATAACCCGGTCCCAGAGGCTACTGTTATATTGTTGAAAATTTAAAGGTCGTCAGAAAATTTCCGGCTTACAAAGTATATGACAGTTACAAATCCCGGCTCAATGAAGAAGTTTCGGGTCATCAGAAAGGATTCCGGTTCAAAATCCGGTTCAAGAGACATCTTTCTCTCATAAAGCATTGAAGCTCTCAAATATCCGGTTTAAAAATCCGGCTCAAGGGAGGTCTGTCTCATTGAAGCTCTCCAAATATCCGGTTTACAATCCAGTTCAAGGGAAATTTATCTATCACAAAGCTTTGAAGCTCTCAAATCCGGTTCAAAATTCGGTTCAAGGGGAAATCTATCTCCCACAAATCTCTGAAACTGTCAATATCCGGTTCAAAATCCCGATTCAAGAAGAATTTATTTCTTGCAAAAAGTTAAAGGTTGCCGAAGAGGACCTGTTTCCATGATGCACGGTTCAAACATAGGTATCCCGCCTTATTGGCTTATCATATTATTGGTTACATGGGGGCTTCAGCTGACAAAGCGGAGTTCTGTCCATTAATCTGGCTATCACACCACAACAAAGCTTGGGAGCTTCACACCCAAGGGGCCAAAGAGAGTCTTGTTGCTACACACAGCTCAAACATAGGCACCCATTCAGCACAGCTCACAAAGTTAATTGGGGGCTCTTTGTGCACTACAACAAAGAGTTTGAAAGGACCCTTGTAATATGCTATCAAGCACGGCTTGGAAGCCTGGTGTATTCACCTAAAACCCCGGGTTAACCTGCCTTCATCAAGTAAGCCACTCCTATCCAGGTAATCCTGGCTTGACCCGCCGAACGTTTGACAAGTCAATCTTATACAGACCCTAAACTTGTCAAAGTTAAAACGGCGATTGGTTAGTTGGAGGTCCATCTTAAAAGGCTTTGCAAAATGGTTTAACTCAGCGGCCTGGCAGACCATGAAAAGCCTCGAATTGGGCATGGCAGCCCTTGAAAAGCCTCAACTACATGGTTTTATTTGCCTTTGTCAACATTTTTCTCTTTTGATAAATTTTATGTTGAACCGGCGTCTATTGACCCGGCATGACTATCAGTCTTCAAATTAACCCGGTGTTCATTAACCCGGCTCGACTTTCAAATACAAGTTGTCAGTACATAATCACTTATAATCCGGTGTTAATTGACCCGGCCTGGCTTTGGACTATAAGTCGCCAGTATATATTTGGATTGCGCCATTGGAATTATGCGCTTATAAATCATTGGATATATTATTCAAATATCCAACATGGCTGGATTTTTATTATGGTTATCAATAACCAGTATTATGATTAAGGTTTTCAAAGTCGCTTTAGCGCAATGGCTATTATATTATCAATAGATATGATTTATTCTACGATTGAAGGAATAGTCCCGAGTTGCTGCAGGCTTACGACCCGGCACTTAGGGGCTACATTATTTCAGTTGAAATTACATCAAATACACAAGTCTTATGTCGCTGCAAGCATGCACCATGACACTTGGGGGCTAATGCAAAGTCATTTTTTGCTCACCTTATTGAAGACCCGACTCATCACATTGTAATGAGCTGGCCCTTGGGGGCTACCAATTGCCTCTTTCAACAATTCAAGGTACAAAGCTTTTTATCCATTATATTGAAGGGTCCATTGCTCAGTTGGTAAAGCACAAGGCTCTTAACCTTGTGGGCGTGGATTCAAGCCCCATGATGGGGGTTACATCATATGATATTATTTTCATTGAAGTATATATCAAGTCCCAGCTCAATATTATCTTACTAAGCCGGCCCTTGGAGGCTACACGTTGCTGTTCAAAATTTCCATGATTATATTTACAAAGTCCCTGCTCATTATTGCATAATGACTCGGCCCTTGGGGGGCTACACTGGTTGAAGTTTTTATGAGCATAAGGCAATTTCAAGTCCCAGGTTGCTGCAAGCATGACAATCCGGCACTTGGGGGCTACATATATGGAGTATTCAGTTTTTTGCTAGTGACTGAGATGAACAACATGGATTTCTTCAAAGTGGCAGTAATTATATGGAAACAAGTCTCAAATCATCAATTTATTCTGTTCAAGACTTGGGGGCTACAGGTAATATGGATATAAGGGAGAAATATCTTCAGATTTTCAGTTTTGAGCAAACCACATTGACCTGGCATCACCAATCATTATGACCCGGTGTCTGCAACAATCATAAACCGGTGTTGGCAACAATCATGAACCGGCGTTGGCAACAATCATGAACCGGCGTTGGAAACAATCATGACCCGGAATTATCAGTTTTTACAACCCGACAATTTTGGCAATGATAAACCGACAAGTTCTACATTTTCAAACCGGCTGAATATCAGTTGAATATTTCAAGACCAATATTTTTGTCAAATCAGAGCATTGAAGGCCGATTCAAATGGATTCTTTATTATCTTATGCAAGCAAATTGATTATGAAGCTAGTCTATTGACTCGGATTTTTTTAGAAGGAAGAAATGACAAGGATTTAAGGATGATCAAGTGCCGGTTTATAAAAATCTTTAACCTGGAGCACAAGCCGCCAAGATTGTTCTTGTGTTTGTTTTACAGAATCAGTTCAACATGGATGAATCCAAATCAAACTGGGAGCTAATGTCGGGGATATACCCCGCAGCGTAACCCAGCCGGAAGTATAACCGGGCCGGACTGGGCGACTCACTGGTAACCCGCCCGGAGCTTGGCGATTCACGGGTAACCCACTCGATCTTGGCGGTTCATTAGTAACCCGGCGGGCGGGTCAAATGGATGACGAGGCCCAAGGCCCAGAAGGCTGGTTCACGTTTAATGGTGGGCCGGTTTATGAGGAAAGCGTAAGGACTATTCTCCTACAAAGGAAGCAAGACTAGGATTCCACTTGTAATAGAATAATCCTAGTCCAACTACGACTAGCCATGTAAACCGCCCCTTCAACATATATAAGGAGGGGCAGGGCTCCCCCAAGAGGGACAAGCAAGAAGAAACAATCTCTATGGCTAGACACAAAGAGCCGACCTCCGGCGACTCCCTCATGATCATAATGAGACCTAGCCACAAACAGCATGTAGGGTTTTTACCGAATGATGTTTCCCGGGGCCCGAAGCTGTCTAAATCCTTGTCTTATGTTGCGTCTCTTGATTCCGCCCAACCCCTCTCAAGCTACCACATAGATGCATTGGCCTCGCGACTAAGTCCTTACGCTAGGACATCTGCTGTGACAAAATCCACGACACCACGCGTATGCATGGACGAAGAAAAGGAAGACGAGTTAGATCGGCAGGATAACTTGGACGCCCTGGAGGAGGAGCGCGACGTCGTGAAGGCCCGTTCCGCATTCTATCAACAACAGGCTCGACGATACCAAAGGAGAGAAGTGCGGGCCAAAACTTATAATATTGGCAAGCTCGTTCTACGCTTACCGGAGAAGAAGAAGGACAAGCTCAAACCCAAGTGGGAGGTCCCTTCATCATCAACAAAGTTCTCACCGGAGGAGCGTACCTCCTACGTAATGCGTCTGATAACAGACTCGAGCCAAACCCATGGAACGCAGCCAGACTCCGGAGATTCTACGCCTAGCGCCGAACTCAGTGTCCGTCTCCTTACCTCCTCCTTTTTTAATTATGCTCCCTCCCTTTTCCTTTCTCGATCTTTTTCTCTTCACACAAAGTATTTAATACAGTGTGGACTCCCGGATTGTTCTGGCCGCACTATGTGTGTAAGCAATACCTGGGGGCTTCCTATTTGGAAGCTAAACATAACATACTCTAAAAGGCTTTTTGCCCATCACACATGCGTTTTCCATGTGTGCCTTTTCTTCACCATTATGTGCATCGATATGACTTAAGATGTGGCCAAGCTGGGTTGTGTGGCTCCTATGTTTATGCCCTACGTTCCCGTTAATTCGGCTAGGGCATAAGGGGAGCACCTCTGCGATTGTTACTGCTGGTTCAGCCGGATGTGTACCTCAGACTGGGTGAAGCCGAAAGCTAGTTTCCTTAAGAGAATATTCGGTCAGTGAACAAAAGATGTCATTGTTTATCATCACATAAATCCCCAAAAGTTTTGTATCCTGCGCCATGGTTCGCAGTTCGGACATGTGCCTTGTCGCATGCCTACCCAGGGAAAGGAACCCTTAACGGAACTATTCTCCCTGGAAGATGTTTCTTACTACCCATGTAATATAACATAACTAGTTGGGTACTTGTCTGTTCAAGCACTTATAACCCCTACGCCTGGTTTCCACGCATACTCCGGTTTTGTATAACCGAGCGGGTATTCGGACACACCCTGGACTGTAGGATCCGGGGGCTGAAGCGAAAAGGTCCGCCATGACAAATGATTTTAATCCGGCTAGGGGCTATTTATGTCCATTGAATTACACAGTCACTTGGACTGACTATATTCCTCCTCTATACTATCCAACAGGCTATCTAGCTTACAATCCTGTTGAGAATACTTTGCGGCTAACGCCACCTGGTCATATACCAGACTCACGGGAATTTCTTGCCCATCTGGCCCTGTCGGTCCGACTTCAACCATATGGTTCGCGTCCAGCTTGGTGTAGCACGTCTTCACCATAGCCCATGCTTCCCTTGCACCCTGCCAGCAGGCTCACATCTTCCACAGTCGGAAGCGCCGCCGTGCTCCTTGAAGCATGTCCACAAGCTCCCCCATGCCATTCGGCAGGAAGCTTGATGGCCACAAGGCCTGCGCAATGCCCTACATCGCCTGCAGATGCGGGCATCTCCTCCTCGGGGCGACCCGTCAGCATTCCTACAAGCAAAACTCTTTCAATATACTTCCTCGCCGAACTATGCTACATTTCGTCTAGGCACTTACCATAAATGCCGCGGCGAAGCCTTTTGTTCTCCTTCACGGAGTCCGCCAGCTGCGCACGGACGTCTTTCAATTCCACGTCTAGCCGAACATTGGCATCTTGGAGAGTATTCTTCTCCTGCTTAACTTGCGTAAGAATGCGCTCGCCGGCATTTAGTTTCCTCTAGAGATGCGACTCGTCATCCCTCTCGCCCTCCGAATTTACTCCGGGTTATCTGCAGAATTTTCTATTAAACTCTTCATACCAGCCAGTTGCTAACTGGTACATTTTTGTACAATCGAGATAAATGTTACCCGATGAGGCCTTCTGGGATCCCTCTAGCTTGGCAACTGTGGCCTTCAGTTGGGTCTTACACTCCTCTACCTCCCGAGACAATTGCTCATTCTTATCTACAAGAACATGCGCATCAATTGATACTTAAAACTGTTGTTCCAACCCTTTCAAGTCTCAGGGGCTACTACTATACATACTTATCAAACTTTCTTACCCGTATGTACTTGGTATACTGGTCCGTCGCCCGGGAGAGCCCACCTTGAGCAGCCCGGATGTATGCGTCTCCCGAATTGAAAGCATTAAATTCCTCTTCAGAAAAGATGTTGTTGCGAAGTACGGCCCGTCGATGCCGGTGATTCATGGCGCTCTCTACTTCGGAATTCGTGGCAGAGAGCATATCTGCGTCCTCTGTCGGAGGACTATGCAGCATCGGTCCTACGTCCGCCTCCTCCCTCGAAGTCGGTTCTGGAGCCTGACTGGTGGAGGCGTGGTTGGCAGGATCCCCGGATATAGTCCGGATACTCCTCTTCCTGACAGGATGTAAAGGGCGCTGTTATACTTCAAATAACAATAATGACATGACAGGTTGTTTCCTTACCTCTGTAGAGGCGTGTCGGCCCTAGCCTTCCTCTTGAGCCTACCCAATCCGGATGCCTGTGGCTGACGGGTCCCTAGGGGCTCGACCCTACGCTCCGAACGTCGCCTCTGCAAAAACATGACACTTCAGGGATAAGGCGTGTTATCAGGACAGAGTCCTCTTTGGAGGATCGAGTCTTCGGCTTGGCTTACACGCGATGAAGGTAGCAGTCCGGGTAATCAGCAGTAATAGCCACTGAGGCACCGTCACGGCTTGCCCGATACAATATCCCGTCAACAAGCTCCACGGCGGTATCCGGGTCTTCTTCGAGTCCTGGATCTAGGGCCCTTTCGGGGTCCTCTGGCTGCGGGGAAGGGCTGGAGATTCCTTCTACGGTCCTCCTCAGTTCTTGCTCGGAAATATCGAGGCAGGCAACCTTAGCAAAGAACGCCACAATAAGTGAAGCGAGAAAATAAATGACGACTTACCCAGTTTGGGGGATTATACATGGAGAATCCGTCCCGCGGTTTGATATGAAGGAGCTCTTCCTCTTCTTCTTTGTATAGATCAGACAGTATCCTTGCCAGAGCAGTGGCGGAGTCTGGACCCTTACGGCCACAACGGGTGGCATCGTCTTCCCCGTTGAAATGCCACATGGGATTGCCCTGATATTGAAGTGGCTGCACTCCCCGCATTATGCATATTGCCATGACCTCGACTATTGTCAGTCCGGATTTTGGCAGTAACTTTATCCTTCTCATCAGGAAATGTATTTCCCTGGTATCCTCTTCTTGGGGGCCTCGGGGGCGCCAGCTTAGACGTGCCCTCGGCGGGACGTCACTGAACTTGGGGAGTCCTGTCCTGACTGGATCCGGAAGGGGGAGTCATCAATATAAAACCACTCTGAAGCCCAGTTCTCTGGTGCCTTCTTGGGATTGCCGGATAGGTATCCGGTCTCGGCGATACGCCATACTTCGGCCCCGCCCACTTGACATAGGGACTCTTCCTGGTTGCGGGGGACAAGGTAGAACAACTTCTTCCACAAACCGAAATGAGCCTCACAGCCTAGAAATAGCTCACAAAGGGCGACATACCCTGCTATATGTAGTATGGAGGCTGGGGTAAAGTTGTCCAACTGGAGGCCGTAGAACTCCAGGAGCCCACGAAGGAATGGATGAATAGGAAACCCGACGCCCCTTAACAGATGCGAAATGAGGCATATTCGCTCCTCTGGAGACGGATTGGAGGATCTCTCCGCTTGTTCTCCGCCGTTATAGGTGGCTATTCCGGCTCGGACAGGGACCATGAACGCCGGCGGGAGAAGCCCTTGGGTTTGTAACTTTATCAAACGGCTATGAGAAACTGAACACTCTCCCCAGCCCCCTGGCTTGGGGCAAGGGGAGCAAGCAGAAGAGTTGCAATGGCCGGCCATGTTGGAATGGTTTTTTCGGGGCGCTCTGTTGGATGCTTGCTCGAGGGGGAAGAGTGAGGTTTGGATCTGGGAATCCCCGTCTCTTAAAATAGACGGTTAGCCTGAAGGACCGGGGGGAGGGGGGCAAATGCAAAAATGCCTCGACTCCTCGCATTCGCTCGACACGTGGAAATGGTCATTATTGAGGAACTGAAGCCAAGGAGTACAACACTGATGAGATGCCGGACACTGTTCGTCGTAATTGGTACATTGGAGTATTCGGAGATGGAACCCGCCTTGCAATGCTGAAGACAGGACTGCATGTCAGACTCACCGTCATTGAAGCCTGGTTCAGGGGCTACTGAGGGAGTCCTGGATTAGGGGGTATCCGGATAGCCGGACTATATACATCGTCCGGACTATTGAAGCGTGAATATACAAGACGCAAGACTCTAGCCCGTGTCCGAATGGGACTCTCCTTTGCGTGGAAGACAAGCTTGGCGATTCGGATATTATGTTTCCTTCCTTGTAACCGACTCCATGTAAACCCTAGCCCTCTTTGGTGTCTATATAAACCGGAGGGGTTGTTCCTTAGAAGGCCGATCACGATTACAATCATACCATCATAGGCTAGCTCTTAGGGTTTAGCCTCTACGATCTCGTGGTAGATCTACTCTTGTACTACTCATATCTTCAATATTAATCAAGCAGGAAGTAGGGTTTTACCTCCATCGAGAGGGCCTGAATCTGGGTAAACATTGTGTCCCTTGCTTCCTGTTACCATCAGCCTAAGACGCACAGATCGGGACCCCCTACCCGAGATCCGCCGGTTTTGACACCGACACCCGGCGCTGCACTTCCTCTTGGCCGGCCTCGCGCTCCCAGCTGGGTCTGCCGTGCGCTTCGGGGCCCGGGGCTGTGGCGCAGCTTTGTCCTTCCTGTGCGGACGGCTTGGTGCCGCTCCTCGCGACGACCCGGCTCCCTCCATGTCGCCGCCTTCGCCTAACGCCACTACATCGACAATCAGCGTCAGCATCAACTCACTCAAGAAACACGAAAGAAGAGGCAAGAAGGCGGAACTTACCCGTGCGATGCCCAGCATCGGCATCGACCTCGTCCTCCTCCTCCTATCCGATGTGGGCCGCGGGCTCCTTCGGCGCCGCCCGCACCACCTGCGATGGAGCCCGGGCGTAAGGGTGCCGGATGGCATTCAGAAGCACCTCTCATGTCGCGTCAAGACGAACGAGGAGGTGCGCAGCAGCAAAGTGAGAAGACCAAATACTCACCAAAGGCGCCGGATTCGATTGGATGTACGGCGCCTTCTGAACCGCCAGTCGTCCCCAAGGTTGGCCTTGGAGATGTTGTTCACCCGGCGCACAATCTGGTCCGCCGACAAGCGCGCCGAGCCCATGCGATTGGGGTCCTGAAGACCGGCCATCTCGCTGATGAGGCAGGTGCGCCGCTGCAGCGGGAGGACCCGGCACGTGATGAACACGACGATAAGGTCGGTGCCGGTGAGCCCCTCCCGCGTCCTCATCACCGCCACCCGCTCGCAGAGATTGAGGATCTCCTGCGACGGGTTCTTGTGGTAGTAGCCTCAGTTCATGTTCGCCCGCGGCGGCGCGATGGCGAAGGCTGGAAGGTTGATGCAGTCCGCACCCAGGTTGCGGACGTAGAAGAAGGAATTCTACCACTTTTTGGCAGAATCCTCCAGCGGAATCTTAGGGTAGTCCACCCCCGACCGCTTCGAGATGACAGCGGCACCGCAGTCGGCGAACTCCCTGGCCATCGGCCCCTGCTGCTTCAGGGAGAAGAAGTGCACCCAGAGTTCGATCGTGGGTTCGACCCCCTGGTACCCCTGCAGAGGGTGACGAAGCCCGAGAGATGGATAATGGAGCCGGTGCCAAGATGGTGGGGCTGGAGCCCGAAGAACTCCAGAAATGAGCGGAAGAAGGGGGTCGCCGGCAGCCTGAACCCGCACATGAAGTGAGGGGGGAAGACCATGTGCTCCGTGCCCTGCGGCTGCGGCCTCTGCTCGCCCCGTGGAAGGCGCGCGGCGACCTCTGTCTCCCGGGGCAACCGCCGAGAGGAGCGGAGGTAGGCGATGTCCTCGACAGTGATGGTCGAGCCCATCCAAGAGCCCGACGGCAGCGCCATCGACGAGGAAGAAAGAGAAAGAGAAGATGGACGACGACGGAGCTCTGCTCGAAGCAGCAGGCGTCGCAGCATGGCGATCGCAAGAAGCAGAGCAAGGGCGAAGAGGCAGGGGAGCGCGAGCGAGAACAATGTCTGCCGCCCCTCTCACCCCAATTTATAGCCCTCGGTTTGAACGTGGGGGAGTGGGATCGTCTACGCCCGCCTTTCCCACTACCCCGTAATAAGTGTGCACGTACGCGCACAATAACTGCATGGGGAAGTGCAACTGACCCCGGACGCCACAATAAATCCGCACGCGCGGGGCAAGGGAACACGGCAGCGAGCCCCTGTCCGTCGCCCAGTCGCATCGCGCGCGTGGCCTGTCAGGCCCCTCCGACTTCCGGGCACCACGTGGCACCTGTGCGAAGCCCAAGGGATTGCCCCAAGATTCGATGGAGTCCTTGGTTGCCGCCGCCGCCAGGGTGCCGCGATCCGGTTTCTGAAAAACCCGGCACACAGTGGGTGTTGCCGGACCCGGCGCAGAATTCGCCTTACTTAAGGGGGAAACTACGAAGGCCCTCCCTTCCGAAGATGACGGACCTTCACAGCTTCGGGGACTACTCTCGGGGGGATGAACCCCGGGCAAGCAACGGAACCCGGATCCTTTTCAAAAAACTATGGGGCCGGCATCGCCCCTCAAGACGGCACGCGCTTGGCTGGGTCGTTCGACCCGGCCAGACCTCGCGACCCGGCCGAACTCTCCAACCTGGCCAGGCACCCCGACTCGGCCTCGACAACCAGTACAAGACAGCTGAACCCGACACAACCAAGGCTTCCCCAACAAGTCAGCTCCACCTGTGGCGTGCTACGCAACCCAGCCACGGGCCAACTCCCGTCCCATCCAGGCCGTACGATGGGACGAGTCTTCATCCACTGATGACCAAGGAAACAGTGCCCCGCCCATGCCTATGGTCAGCCGGAGCGTGGCAACAGTGCCCCTCACCTACCCGCTGACCAGGCCCGGCATGAGAATAGTGCCCCCATCGCCACCACTGATGACAGCAAGCAGCGACCTGATGGGGCGCCACTATACCCGACTCGGCTCGGCCACGCCATGATGATCGACAAGACGGTGCATAGTTCCCCTAGGCACGCGGGGCCCGCACCTAGGGGAACTTGGGGAACCACAGGCCCCCAGCGGGTCCCAGTTCGGGTCCTCAAACGCTGATGACCCGGACCCACGAGCTCATAACATTACCATTGTACCCCTGGGGGTTGGTCTATAAAACCCCCCAGGAGCCCTTGCATATGCGGGCAAGCAAGGGAGGAAGGAGAACAGAGAAACCGTAAGCACACAGGAAACCAACCACCGATCAGTAGAACGCACCAGGGAAGAGGGGGAAGCCAAAGCCCTGGCCAGCCTCCCTTCTTCCTCCATACAGCTCAAGGAGCAACCTTGTACTGTTGCATATCAACCAAACTCGGCAGGACTAAGGGTATTATCTCTCCGGAGAGCCCCAAACCTGGGTATGTCTTGCGTCCCGCGCTCGCTCATGCCAACCCTGCCTCTAGAGCCCACCAGTGCCCTCGAGCCTCCTCCTCTCTTTAGCCATCCCGTGGCATCTGCCGTGCGCCCACCACGACATATTGGCTCCTACATATTCTACGAATATCTTTATCGGTCAAACCGCACAACAACATACGTTGTTGCCTTTGTCATCGGTATGTTACGTGCCCAATATTCGATCGTCGGTATCATCATACCTAATTCAATCTCGTTACCGACAAGTCTCTTTACTCATTTCGTAATGCTTCATCCAGCAACTAACTCATTAGTCACATTGCTTGCAAGGCTTATAGTGATGAGCATTACCGAGAGGGCCCAGAGATACCTCTCCGATACATAGAGTGACAAATCCTAATCTCGATCTATGCCAATCCAACAAACACCTTCGGAGACACCTGTAGAGCATCTTTATAATCACCCAATTACGTTGTGATGTTTAATAGCACATAAGGTGTTCCTTCGGTATTCGGGAGTTGCATAATCTCATAGTCAGAGGAACATGTATAAGTCATGAAGAAAGCAATAGCAATAAAACTTAACGATCATTATGCTAAGCTAACGGATGGGTCTTGGTCATCACATCATTCTTTAATGATGTGACCCCGTTCATCAAATGACAACACATGTCTATGGTCAGGAAACATAACCATCTTTGATTAATGAGCTAGTCAAGTAGACGCATACTAGGGACACTATGTTTTGTCTATGTATTCACTCATGTACTAAGTTTTCAGTTAATACAATTCTAGCATGAATAATAAATATTTATCATAATGTAAGGAAATATAAAATAAAAACTTTATTATTGCCTCTAGGGCATATTTCTTTCAGTTGGAATATTAGGCAAATTCATGATTAATTCCATTAAATAATTCAGGACTATAACAGAGACTAGCATGCAATGATCTAGCAAACTAGATAGACAGCAAAACATGCAGAGCAACATCTCACACAGCACAACAACTTCATAGAGAGACATAAACAGATCACGAAGGACATATTGTTCGTTAGTTGTTGTAGGAACGACGGTGTTGATGATGATGTTGACGACGATCTGTTGTTGATGGTGATGAGTAGCATCACCCGACTTGGATGGAAGACGATCCGTGATGACGAACTTGAGCAGTCATGTAGAGCACTTCCCAAAAACCTAATTCGTCCTCTCCTGGTGGGTGGCGGACCAAGTTGTGAGAAGAGGCAAAACCCTAGGTGTTTTCGGTGTGTCTTTGGCCACAACCGGTGGCAGTGTATATATTAGGACGTGAGGCGGTATTGTGTCGCGTGCTCTTCCCTTTCTCGTCCCAACACACCACTTAGAGTGGTCTATATAAAGAGGTCCAACTCTACCTCAACTTCCGGAGTGGGACTAAACTTAGAGCCACCACTTGCCATTTTATTCATGGGCCACTACTTGAGATTTCAGAATTTGTTAATGGGCTAGACCCATTACTTCTAACATGATGTATTTCCATCTATTATATTATTAAAACGATAGAAAACGGATGGTGGAGATTCAAAATTATAGAGTTATAATAATTGGACGGCATTTATTCATTGACCTCGACTTGGCAAGGCAGCGTATAGGCAGAGAGAGTCCATATGGCCACCTATTTCTTGGGCAGAGCCAGCGTATAGGCAGAAGGAAAAAAAAGGAGTCACATATAGTTAGCTCTGGAAAACCAATGAGAGTCCATAGTCAATACGGCTACCTATTCCCATAGGCAAGGCCAGCATATACGCAAAAGGAGTCCATGTGGCCACCTATTTCTTGGGCAGAGCCAGCGTATAGGCACAAGGAAAAAAATGGAGTCACATATAGTTAGCTCCGGAAAAACAATGAGTCCATAGTCAATACGGCTACCTATTCCCATTGGCAAGGCCAGCATATACGCAAAAGGAGTCCATAGGCGGGCCAACTTATTCCATACAGAAATAAAACAGATTACTCTTGAAGTCCAATCAGTACTGGAGTCATGTTATTGCAGCAGCACGGCGCTAGGCACTCCTTTGGATGAGTTTTTTAGCACGGAGAAGCAAGACATGATATAGCTTAGACGTGCATGGATGTGCACTGTATCTAGGAACTCGACGGGAGTACATTGAAGTGAGAAGTCAAGGTAAGTAAGAATATTGCTTGCAAATACCATGGTTGAAACCTGTTTGAAAATTAGCTTGATTGATGGAACGAATGTGCCGATCAACAATTCATAGAGTACACATGTGAAAATATGAGAAAATATTTTTCACATGTAAACGCATATTATTATTTATTATTTGCATGGCATGACATTATTTGAAACGCCAGATACGAACTTAAGCATGCAGACCCACTCACACCACTAGACTCTCGCACAAAGTTTATGCATGGACTTTATTTTTTCTAATGCAATACAGAAGTATCAACATCTAGAACAAGTGCGGAGGGCCAAACAAGTTCCGTGGACAAAATTCAATTGGATGTGAGAACCTCGCAGGTTCCACGTTCATTCATGTTGACAGATTATTTAGCTCAACTGTTGATCATCACGATTATTGTGCACAATGGTGTATAAGAAATTATGAATTGGATTTTTTAGATTAAACTACATTAATATATCTTTTAATAGTTGGATAAATAAAATAAATCTCTTATTTAGTAAAAAGTAAACTGTTCTGTTTTTTCATTAACTCCAATGACATTATATCGTTGAACTGAGAATTAAACAAATTAATTATGAAGCTAGAAGTCGGGATGTGCAAGGAAATTAGTACTTTAATGTTTAATTAGCCAGTGCATTCAACCATCTATTTCCAATAAAAACGCATGTATTGTATAGCATCCCTATTACTTCTTTTGCAGCAGCCCATATAACTAATTAGAAACTAGCGACCAAGAATATGATGTGTCGTTGTCCATTATTTTATATAGTCCATACCACACTGAATCATTCCATAAAAAAACGTATAAGGAAGACAAAAGAAGGAAAAGTTACGGCGAGAAGACTTACATTTTTCACACGCTACCATTTTGTATATTGAGAGGAATCAGAACCCTAATTTATGTGATAAAACTTACTAACACAATTCTTCACGGAAAATAAAAGGCCTGTTCAATAGGATTTTACATGTGCCATGAATAAACTGAAATAAAAGGCACACAAATATTTATAAAATAGAGCACTACCGCCCACATGTATTATTTAGTTTCTTTGTCAAATACATCCACATGACAAAAGTTTAGCGACGAGCCTATTTTAGTCGTTAATGATGAATACACATGATTATTTTTATTATTCAGAGTGATATTAAGTTTGATTAGAAAGTTTCTTATTTTAGCGGATAAAAGAGAGACACCAATTGAATAGAAGAATAGAAAGTTGAAACCTAAAAAAAATATCCAACCAGAATCTCTGTAGATTGGCATGACATGTGCAGAGCATAGTGTTGGCATTAGTTTTCACATACCAAATCATTAGGCAACAACTTAATATACACAATAAAACAACGACAAAGTATTTCCTCATGACCCCACATAAAAGTATTTCATCATGATATACATATTGACTATAATATTTTTATTTTGAAAGATCTGTCTAGGATGATCGCCACATAGGTTAGTAAATAAAAAGTTCCTATTTGAAGATAACTTACAGAAAACGATGGCAAACAATGATAATTGAGTTTCATGATATCTATTTGTCTATAAGATTTTCCATAATTATGCATGACCAGCAGAACATCTCATTGCTATGAAAACACGTAGGAAATCTAGCCGCGCAAATGCGCGGGTCACCCTGCTAGTTATTTAGTAAATGAAAAGGGGTTATGCCCGGTTCAAAAATAAAGTTAAAGTTATAAAAATTAGGGCTAAAATTATAAATTTTGATTGCATGCTCTCTGGGAGGTCATCTATCCATGGGCAGATGTACAAATAATGGTTTTACTAATAATACTTGGTTTCCTTCTCATCTCGAAATCCTCCATCGCAAGCTTGTATTACCCAAACTGCTACTTTCACCGATGTTATGCCAAGCCGAGATCCCATTAATTCTTGGTTGAGCCCATATATTCTTGAATCCATGTCTAATGTCGTTAGTTCTTGACATCATCATTAAGTTTTTTATCTTTCAGTACAAACCTCACTACAAATGTCATTATCATGTACTATATCAATAACTAACTGCTAGCATTTGTTGAAGGATGATGGGTCGTGGTGCAATGTTCCAACAGACATGGAAAGGATGGCTCACTCATATTTTAAGGAGATTTTTACTAAGGACCCAACCCTTGCCCAGAAGAGGTCCTTCACATCATGCCTAGAGTCACAGTGGAGATGAATGAGGCTCTGTGTAAACCTTATACAAAGGAGGAGATTTCTAATGCCTTGTTTCAGATTGGCCCTTTGAAGGCCCCGGGTTGTGCTAGATTTCCTGCCCGGTTTTGATCAGCGGAACTGGAAGGTATTCAAGGAAGAAATTGTTGCTGCAGTACATGATTTTTTCCCCACATGGATTATGCCAGATGGTGTTAATGACACAACAAGAAAAAGTTGTGGTTATTCCTAAACTCCCTCATCCCAAGGAGCTCAAGGATTCTCAACCAATTAGCTTGTGTAACGTGGTGTATAAAATTCTCGGGATAATTAGTTTATGCCCCTAGTTGTGTCGCACTCATCTGTTTTAGCCCTAATTCCCAAAAGTGACCGGTCTGTCCAGGTCACTTTGCTCCTCTTATGCTTTTACCCTTTGACCGTTTGACCGTCAGTTTAAAAACTTCATAACTAATTCATACTAAATTAAAAAAAATGCAAATAAGATACCAAAATGTTCAGAAAAACATCACCTATATGTCAGTGTCATTTGCATTCATAAAAAAGTGGTAGTGCACATCCAAGTTTTAGCTCTTTTGATACCACCATGAATAGTAAACTCTAAAAAAATTCAAAAAGATTCAAAAAAATATGGTGGCAAAGAACAACAAATGTTCTAAGTGCTTGCCAAGTTTCATTAGGGAACGACATTCGTGGAAGTCGTGCCAAAAAAATAATCTATTTTGGAGTGTTGATTGTTTTTTTTGCCGCGGCACCCACGAATGTTATTCCCTGATGAAACTTGGCAGGCACTTAAAACATTTGTCATTTTTGCCACTATTTTTTTTGAACTTTTTTGAACTTTTTTAGATTTTACTATTCATGGTGGTAGCATAAGAGCTAAAACTCGGATGGGCACTTTCCAACACTTTTTTCATGAATGCAAATGACACTGACATATAGGTGATGTTTTTCTGAACATTTTGGTATCTTATTTGCATTTTTCTGATTTAGTATGAATTAGTTATGAAGTTTTCAAACTGCCGGTCAAATGGTCAAAGGGCAAAAGCATAAGAGGAGCAAAGTGACTTGGATAGAATCGGTGACTTTTGAGAACTAGGGGTAAAACAGACAAGTGGGACACAACTACGGGCATAAATCTAATTATCCCAAAAATTCTCCAAATGTATGGTGAACAGGTTACAACCCTTCCCCACTGAGCTTATATCTGAAAACCAAAGCGCCTTCATCCCAGGAAGCCTTATATCTGATAGCTCGATCATTGCATTCGAACGTATTCATCATATACAGTCAATCAAGACTAATTGACCAGCTTTATGTGCTTTCAAGCTTGACTTATCTAAGGCCTGTGATCGCATTGATTGGGAGTTTTTGGAGAGATCTTTGGCTAAATGGGGCTTCTCTCAGCACTGGATTTCTCGCGTGATGGCATGTGTGTCTTCGGTGAAGTTTAATGGGAAATTAATGGAGCTCTTCTCCCCATCCAGGGGGGCTCCGTCAAGGTGACCCGTTATCCCCCTTCCTTTTCCTATTTATAGCTGATACTTTCTCATTTTTTATCAATAAGGATATGCGGGAAGAAGGTCTTAAAGGGGTCAAAATATGCAGAAGCGCTCCTGAAATATCTCATCTTTTATTTGCGGATGATTCACTCCTATTTTTCTATGAGTCAGGACAACATGCAATCTTGGTTAAAGGCTTGTTGAACACTTATGCGACGGCAACTGGCCAATTGATTAACCTGTCTAAGTGCCCCATCCTTTTCTCGGATCAATGCTTACCTAGTGTGGTTCAGGATGTAAAGAGTGTATTGGAGATTTCTCAAGAGGTTTTTGAACCCAAATACCTGGGTCTCCCAGTTCTCGAGGGAAGAATGAAGGAAATATGCCCTAGAGGCAATAATAAAGTTATTATTTATTTCCTTATTTCATGATAAATGTTTATTATTCATGCTAGAATTGTATTAACCGAAAACTTAGTATATGTGTGAATACATAAACAAACAGAGTGTCACTAGTATGCCTCTACTTGACTAGCTCCTTGAATAAAAGATGGTTAAGTTTCCTAGCCATAGACATGAGTTGTCATTTGATTAACGGGATCACATCATTAGAGAATGATGTGATTGACTTGACCCATTCCGTTTGCTTAGCACTTGATCTTTTAGTATATTGCTACTACTTTCTTCATGACTTATACAAGTTCCTCAGACTATGAGATTATGCAACTCCCGAATACCGGAAGAACACTTTGTGTGCTACCAAACGTCACAATGTAAAAGGGTGATTATAAAGGTGCTCTACAAGTGTCTCTGAAGGTGTTTGTTGGGTTGGCATAGATTGAGATTAGGATTTTTCACTCCGTGTTTCGGAGAGGTATCTCTAGGCCCTCTCGGCAATACTCATCATTATAAACCTTGCAAGCATTGTGACTAATGAGTTAGTTGTGGGATGAAGTATTATGAAACGAGTAAAGAGACTTGCCGGTAACGAGATTGAACTAGGTATTCAGATACCGATGATCGAATCTCGGGCAAGTAACATACTGATGACATAGGGAACAACGTATGTTGTTATGCGGTTTGACCGACAAAGATCTTTGTAGAATATGTAGGAACCAATATGAGCATCCTGGTTCCTCTATTGGTTATTGAACGGCGACATGTTTCGGTCATGTCTACATAGTTCTCTAACCCATAGGGTCTGCACACTTAAAGTTCGGTGACGATCGGTATTATGAGTTTATGTGTTTTGATATACCGAAGATAGTTCGGAGTCCCGGATATGATCACGGACAGGACGAGGAGTCTCAAAATGGTTGATACATAAAGATTGATATATTGGATGGCTATATTCGGACACATGAAGTGTTCCGGGTGATTTCGGAGAAACCCGGAGTGCCAGAGGGTTACCGAAACCCCCCGGGGGATCTAATGGGCCAACATGGGCCTTGTGGGAGAGAGAGGAGAGGGCCTAGGGCTGCCCCCCTTTGGAGTCTGAATTGGACAAGGAGGGGGGGCGGCGCCCCCTCTTTCCTCCCTCTCTCCCTCTCGTTCCTTCCCCCTTCCTCCTTCCTAGTTGGACTAGGAAAGGGGAGTCCTACTCCCACTAGGAGGAGGACTTCCCCTCTCCTTGGTGCGCCCCAAGGCCGGCCGGCCTCCCCCCTAGCTCATTTATATACGGGGGCAGGGGGCACCCTAGACAACATAAGTTGACATTGTTTAGCCGTGTGCGGTGCCCCCTCCACAGTTACAAACCTCAGTCATATCGTAATAGTGCTTAGGCGAAGCCCTGCGCCTGTAACTTCATCATCACCGTCACCACCCGTCGTGCTGACGAAACTCTCCCTCGGCTTCAACTAGATCAAGTGTACGAGGGACGTCCCCGAGATGAACGTGTGCTGATCGCGGAGGTGTCGTACGTTCGGTGCTAAGATCGGTCAGATCGTGAAGACGTACGACTACATCAACCGTGTTGTCTTAACGCTTCCGCTTTCGGTCTACGAGGGTACGTGGACGCACTCTCCCCTCTCCTTGCTATGCATCACCATGATCTTGCGTGTGTATAGGATTTTTTTTGAAATTACTACGATCCCCAACAGTGGCATCTGAGCCAGGTTTATGCGTAGATGTTATATGCACGAGTAGAATACAAAGAGTTGTGGGCAATAATAGTCATACTGGTTACCAGCATGTCATACTTTGATTCGGCGGTATTATTGGATGAAGCGGCTCAGACCGACATTACGCGTATGCTTACGTGAGACTGGTTCTACCTACGTGCTTCGCACACAGGTGGGTGTCAGTTTCTCCAACTTTAGTTGAATCGAGTGTGGCTATGCCCAGTCCTTTTTGAAGGTTAAAACAACACATACTTGACGAAAAATCATTGTGGTTTTGATGCGTAGGTAACAACGGTTCTTGCTCAGCCCGTAGCAGCCATGTAAAACTTGCAACAAAAAAGTAGAGGACCTCTAACTTGTTTTTGCACGGCATGTTGTGATGTGATAGGGTCAAGACGTGATGAGATATAAATTGTTGTATGAGATGATCATGTTTTGTTCAAGTTATCGGCAACTGGCAGGAGCCTTATGGTTGTCTCTTTATTGCATAAAATGCAAGCGCCATATGATTGCTTTACTTTAGAAATAGTTGCAAAAGTAATAGTTGGCGAGACAACCATGTGACGACACATTGATAAAGATCAAGATGATGGAGATCATGGTGTCATGCCGGTGACAATGGAGATCATAATGGCACTTTGCAGATGGAGATCAAAGGCACAAGATGATGATGGCCATATCATGTCACATATTTTGATTGCATGTGATGTTTATCTTTTATACATCTTATTTTTCTTAGTTCGGTGGTAGCTTTATAAGTTGATTCCTTACTAAAATTTCAAGGTATAAGTGTTCTCCCAGAGTATGCACCGTTGCGACAGTTCTTCGTGCAGAGACACCACGTGATTATAGGGTGTGATAAGCTCTACGTTCACATACAATGGGTGCAAGCAAGTTTTGCACACGCAGAATACTCGGGTTAAACTTGACGAGCCTAGCATATGCAGATATGGCCTCAGAACACTGGAGACCGAAAGGTCGAGCATGAATCATATAGTAGATATGATCAACATAGTGATGTTCACCATTGAAAACTACTCCATCTCACGTGATGATCGGACATGGTTTAGTTAATTTGGATCACATGATCACTTAGATGATTAGAGGGATGTCTATCTAAGTGGGAGTTCTTAAGTAATATGATTAATTGAACTTTAATTTATCATGAACTTAGTTGTGATAGTATTTTGCAAATAATGTTGTAGATCAATAGCTCGCATTGTTGCTTCCCTATGTTTTTATATGTGTTCCTAGAGAAAACTAAGTTGAAAGATGGTAGTAACAATGATGCTAAGGTTTATCCTCATTGCTGCACAGAAGAATTATGTCCTTGATGCATCGCTAGGTGACAGACCTATTGCAGGAGCAGATACAGACGTTATGAATGTTTGGCTAGCTCAATATGATGACTACTTGATAGTTTAGTGCACCATGCTTAACGGCTTAGAATCGGGACTTCAAAGATGTTTTGAACGTCATGGACCATATGAGATGTTCCAAGAATTGAAGTTAATATTTCAAGCAAATACCCGAGTTGAGAGATATTAAGTCTCCAACAAGTTTATGGCTAAAAGATGGAGGAGAATAGCTCAAGCAGTGAGCATGTGCTAAGATTGTCTAGGTACTACAATCTCTTGAATCAAGTGGGAGTTAATCTTCTAGATAAGATAGTGATTAACAGAGTTCTCTAGTCACCATCACCAAGTTACTAGAACTTCGTGATGAACTATAGTATGCAAGGGATGGCGAAAACAATTCCCGAGCTCTTCGTAATGCTGAAATCGATGAACGTAGAAATCAAGAAAAGAGCATCAAGTGATGATGATTGATAAGACCACTAGTTTCAAGAAAAGGGCAAAGGAAAAGAAAGGGAACTTCAAGTAGAATGGCAAGAAAGTTTTCACTCCCATGAAGAAGCCCAAAGCTGGACCAAAGCCTGAAACTGAGTGCTTCTACTACAAAGGAAATGGTCACTTGAAGCGGAAATGCCCTGATTATTTGGTGGATAAGAAGGATGGCAAAGTGAACAAGGGTATATTTGATATACATGTTATTGATGTGTACCTTACTAGTGTTTATAGTATCCCCTGGGTATTTGATACTTGTTCGGTTGCAAATATTAGTAACTCGAAATAGGAGTTACAGAATAAATAGAGACTAGTTGAGGGTGTAGTGACGATATGTGTTGGAAGTGGTTCCAAGATTGATATGATCATCATCACACACTCCCTATACTTTTGGGATTAGTGTTGATCCTAAATAAATATTATTTGGCGTTTGCATTGATCATGAATATGATTTGATCATGTTTATTGCAATACCGTTATTCATCTAAAGTCAGAGAATAATTGTTGTTCTGTTTATATGAATAATACCTTCGATGGTAATACACCCAATGAAAATAGTTTGTTGGATCTAGATCGTGGTAATACACATATTCATAATATTGATGCCAAAAGATGCAAAGTTCATAATGATAGTGCAACTTATTTGTGGCACTGCCGTTTGGGTCATGTAGGTGTAAAGCGCATGAAGAAACTCCATAAAGATGGACTTTTGGAATCAATCGATTATGAATCATTTGATGTTTGCGAACCGTGCCTTATGGGCAAGATGACTGAAACTCCGTTCTCTGGAACAATGGAACGAGCTAGTGACTTATTGGAAATAATACATACCGATGTATGCGGTCCAATGAATGTTGATGCTCGTGGCGGGTATCGTTATTTTATGACCTTCACAATATGATTTGAGCAGATATGAGTATATCTACTTAATGAAACATTTGAAAAGTTCAAACAATTTCAGAGTGAAGTGGAGAATCATCGTAACAAGAAAATAAAGTTTCTACAATCTAATCGTAGAAGAGAATATTTGAGTTACTACTTTGGCCTTCATTTTTAAACAATGTGGAATAGTTTCACAACTCACACCACGCGGAACACCAAAACGTAATGGTGTGTCCGAACGGCGTAACCGCACTTTATTGGATACAGTGCAATCTATGATGTATCTTATCGGTTTACCACTATTGTTTTGGGGTTATGCATTAGAGACAACTGCATTCACTTTAAACAGGGCACCATCAAAATCCGTTGAGATGACGCCTTATGAACTATGGTTTGGCAAGAAACCAAAGTTGTTGTTTCTTAAAATTTGGGGCTGCGATGCTTATGTGAAAAAGCTTCAACTTCTAAGCTCGAACCCAAATCGGATAAGTGCGTCTTCATAGGATACCCAAAAGAAACTATTGGGTACACCTTCTATCACAGATCCGAAGGCAAGATATTTGTTGCTAAGAATGGATCCTTTCTAGAGAAGGAGTTTCTCTCGAAAGAAGTGAGTGGGAGGAAAGTAGAACTTGATGAGGTAATTGTACCTTCTCCTGAATTGGAAAGTAGTTCATCACATAAATCAGTTCTAGTGATTCCTACACCAATTAGTGAGGAAGCTAATGATGATGATCATGAAACTTCAGATCAAGTTACTACCGAACCTCGTAGGTCAACCAGAGTATGATCCGCACTAGAGTGGTACGATAATCCTATTCTGGAAGTCATGTTACTAGACCGTGATGAACCTATGAACTATGAGGAAGCGATGATGAGCCCAGATTCCGCGAAATGGCTTGAGGCCATGAAATCTGAGATGGGATCCATGTATGAGAACAAAGTGTGGACTTTGGTGGATTTACCCAATGATGGGCAAGCCATATTAAATAAATGGATCTTCGAGAGGAAGACAGACACTGATGGTAGTGTTACTATCTACAAAGCTCGACTTGTCGCAAAAGGTTTTCGACAAAGTTCAAGGTGTTGACTACAATAAGATTTTCTCAACTATAGTGATGCTTAAATCCGTCTGAATCATGTTAGCAGTTGCCATATTTTATGAAATCTGATAAATGGATGTCAAAACTACATTCCTTAAATGGATATTTCTTAAAGAAAACTTGTATATGATGCAACCAGAAGGTTTTGTCAATCCTAAAGGTACTAAGAAGGTGTGCAAGCTCCAGCGATCCATCTATGGACTGGTGCAAGCATCTCGGAGTTGGAATATACGCTTTGATGAGTTGATCAAAGCATATAGTTTTATATAGACTTGCGGTGAAGCCTGCATTTACAGGAAAGTGAGTGGGAGCACTACAAAATTTCTGATAAGTATATGTGAATGACATATTGTTGATCAGAAATAATGTAGAATTTTCTGGAAAGCATAAAGGAGTGTTTGAAAGGAGTTTTTCAAAGAAAGACCTCGGTGAAGCTGCTTACACATTGATCATCAAGATATATAGAGATAGATCAAGAGGCTTGATAAGATTTTTCAATGAGTTCATACCTTGATAAGATTTTGAAGTAGTTCAAAATGGAACAGTCAAAGAAGGAGTTCTTGCTTGTGTTGCAAGGTGTGAAGTTGAGTAAGACCTATTGTGTACCTCACCAGGAGTTTGGCAAGACGGTACAATAGCGATCTAGGAGTAGATCACTGGACATCGGTCAAAATTATCCTTAGTGAAATAAGGAAATATTTCTCGGTTATGGAGGTGATAAAGAGTTCGTCGTAAAGAGTTACCTCGATGCAAGCTTTGATACCGATCTGGGTGACTCTAATTCTCAATCTAGATACATATTGAAAGTGGGAGCTATTAGCTAGAGTAGCTCCGTGCAGAGCATTGTAGACATAGAAATTTGCAAAATACACATACGGATCTGAATGTGGCAGACCCGTTGACTAAACTTCTCTCACAAGCAAAACATGATCACACCTTAGTACTCTTTGGGTGTTAATCACATGGTGATGTGAACTAGATTACTGACTCTAGTAAACACTTTGAGTGTTGGTCACATGGCGATGTGAACTATGGGTGTTAATCACATGGTGATGTGAACTATTGGTGTTAAATCACATAGCGATGTGAACTAAATTATTGACTCTAGTGCAAGTGGGAGACTGAAGAAAATATGTCGTAGAGGCAATAATAAAGTTATTATTTATTTCCTTATTTCATGATAAATGTTTATTATTCATGCTAGAATTGTATTAACCGGAAACTTAGTATAGGTGTGAATACATAGACAAACAGAGTGTCACTAGTATGCCTCTACTTGACTAGCTCCTTGAATAAAAGATGGTTAAGTTTCTTAGCCATAGACATGAGTTGTCATTTCATTAACGGGATCACATCATTAGAGAATAATGTGATTGACTTGAACCATTCCGTTAGCTTAGCACTTGATCATTTAGTATATTGCTACTACTTTCTTCATGACTTATACAAGTTCCTCAGACTATGAGATTATGCAACTCCCGAATACCGGAAGAACACTTTGTGTGCTACCAAACATCACAACGTAAAATGGTGATTATAAAGATGCTCTACAGGTGTCTCCGAAGGTGTTTGTTGGGTTGCCATAGATCGAGATTAGGATTTGTCACTCCGTGTTTTGGAGAGGTATCTCTGGGCCCTCTCGGTAATACTCATCACTATAAGCCTTGCAAGCACTGTGACGAATGAGTTAGTTGCGGGCTGAAGTATTACGGAACGAGTAAACAGACTTGCCGGTAACGAGATTGAACTAGGTATTGAGATACCTACGATCGAATCTCGGGCAAGTAACATACCAATGACAAAGGGAACAAAGTAGGTTGTTATGCGGTTTGACCGATAAAGATCTTCGTAGAATATGTAGGAACCAATATGAGCATCCAGGATCCGCTATTGGTTATTGACCGGAGACGTGTCTCAATCATGTCTACATAGTTCTCGAACCCGTAGGGTCCGCACGCTTAAAGTTCGGTGACGATCGGTATTATGAGTTTATGTGTTTTGATGTACCAAAGATAGTTCGGAGTCCCGGATACGATCACGTACATGATGAGGAGTCTCGAAATGGTCGAGACATAAAGATTGATATATTGGACGGCTATATTCGGACACCGGAAGTGTCCCGGGTGATTTCAAAGAAAACGGGAGTGCCGGAGGGTTACCGGAACCCCCAGGGGATCTAATGGGCCAACATGGGCCTTGTGGGAGAGAGAGGAGAGGGCCTAGGGCTGCCCCCCCCCTTGGGATTCTGAATTGGACAAGGAGGGGGGCGGCGCCCCTGCTTTCCTCCCACTCTCCCTCTCCATCCTCCCCCCTTCCTCCTTCCTAGTTGGACTAGGAAAGGGGAGTCCTACTCCCACTAGGAGGAAGACTTCCCCTCTCCTTGGCGCGCTCCAAGGTCGGCCGACCTTCCCCCCTTGCTCCTTTATATACGAGGGCCGGGGGGCACCCTATACAACACAAGTTGACATTGTTTAGCCGTGTGCGGTGCCCCCCTCCACAGTTACACACCTCGATCATATCTTCATAGTGCTTAGGCAAAGCCCTGCGCCGGTAACTTCATCATCACCATCACCACGCCATCGTGCTGACGAAACTCTCCCTCGGCCTCAACTGGATCAAGAGTATGAGGGACATCCCCGAGATAAACGTGTGCTGATCGCAGAGGTGTCGTACGTTCGGTGCTAAGATCGGTCGGATCATGAAGACGTACGACTACATCAACCGCGTTGTCATAACGCTTCCGCTTTCGGTCTATGAGGGTACGTGGACACACTCTCCCCTCTCGTTGCTATGCATCACCATGATCTTGCGTGTGCATAGGATTTTTTTTGAAATTACTATGTTCCCCAACAAAGAATGCATAAAGGAAAATTTGAAACAATTCAGGAATGGTTAAGGAAGAGGCTCATAGATTGGAGTGAGCAATATACGTTGTCAGGTAATAAGGAGATTGATAGAGGCTATGGTCCCGATCTTTCGATGAGATGATAACTATCGATTTGGTGAAGACGACTTTGATGGTCCGACTACAAACGTGCACGACGTTGCGCCTTAGCAATCGCTAAACCAATCTCCTGAGGTTACTGACGATGCTGGAAGCACGATCAGCATGACCACGAAGGCCTATTCCTACAAGCAATCGAAGAACAAGCAAGAATATGATTAAGCAATCTGAATATTGCAAATATGGATGAAGTACTGGTAAAAGTGGGGTTTCATAAGCGGTCTTCGTCTGGCCATTGGACACAAACGAAGTACACAAAGTTGCAGCAATGGCTAACTTTTAACTAAATAGAACCCCACTCTAAACGATGCCTTAAGGGCTGTATTTAGAGGGGAAAAGAGAGGGGATTTCGTCCACCCTTGGCAAGGTGGGACTAAAACACCTCCTAAGTCGTTTCCCCTACAATATGGACTCTAAAAATAGCCAAATGAGAGGTATTTCGAAAATACATGGGCCTAGCCCAAAATTAAGGTGACACAACACCAATAATAAGCTATGGACGAAATTTGTGAAAGATGTATATTTCGCCCATCTTCTTGTATGTCATCATGGTGGCTTCAAAGTGCGGAAATCTCCTCCAGAAACTCCATTATTGTTCCCTTTGCACGTGCCTTCATCATAGTGCTTGATCATGCTCCAGTGTTCATTCTTCTTGTCCATACTAGGTCCTTCAACTGTAACCAACACAAACATATCTAAGTTAGGTAGCATCACATTCTCATGAACATTAGAAACATTACCAAGAAACGAAAGTACCCGATAATTTAACTAGCGTGCACGAGCTCTAGTAATTGGTCCAATAGGTATAGTAGCTGGGGTTGTGGGTGTAACTGTGCTAGCCATGTCCTCATCAGAGATTCTTATTAAATTAGTTGCTCGGGTTATTCCAACTTATGTTATGAGTGTGTTTAAACTCCTAGCCCTCAGTTTTTGATGAGCTAACACGACACAATATTGGTGAGGAGTTGGGAATGGGAAGAAGAAAATGGCCTGGATGAGTTGGGACAAATTGAGGCTTCCTAAATCCATGGGTGGCATGGTTTTTTGGGACATGAGGTCCTTTAACCAGGTCTACCATCGCTATTCCAGACTCACTATCTTTTATTTTTAGGGAAAATCGGTATGTGCCACTATCAAAGTTGCATATTCGAGTCTTGCCACTCAAACATGCGTATTTCGGTCTGTGCCACTAGCGTGTGCAAAGAAATTAGCTGCATGCCCATGGGCGGCGTCTCCGTGAGTTAGTGTCTAATTGTCATCTCATTTGAACCGTTTCCTCCTCTATGGGACCCACAACTTATCAAGTCAACAACACCGACAACCATACACATTTGATCGTAGGCACCTTCGTGTGGCCTAGGACCGATGAGACGAGTCACGAGATGGGACGACAAATCTATAGTGGTCGACAATGGCACAACATTGAACATTCTCCCGTTCACACGCCACATCGGGCTGACATTTAGTTTGGGCGGTCGACCGTTGCTTCTCCCATGACTGTAAGTGCATCTAGTGCCCCTTAGTGATTTTGGTGTATTGAAGACTTGTAGGTTAAGGGACTAATGTATTTATGAGTGTACACAGGTCTATTAGTCTATGAGGAGTATGATATTTACAGAGAAAGTTGACCCCTAAAAATGAATATCTTCGACTGAAGATTTTGGTATTCCTGAAGACTTTCATGAACACTTTGAAAGTGAAGAAATTGGTGTGTCCATGAAGACTTGATATTCATGCGAGGAATATGAAGCTTGAAGACTTTCGTTTTCATAGTTTTGTTTTTCTCTTTCTTGAGTCATAGGAAACACCGTACTGTTAAAGGGGGTCGAGGAAATACTAAGGAAAAATTTCCTTGTGATGCTCAACTCAAAATCCTACACCTACCAATCCCTTCGAGTGAAGCCTTTGGAAATCTCATACAGTTCAGTCAATTTCTTTAGTGACAGAGACGAAGTTCTTCTGGTAGCTGAGGAATTTGTTCTGACTGAGGAGTTAGGAATTCGCCAGTGCGGATTGCCTACACAGTGAGGAACATGATAGCCCTGAGGAATTTGAGAGTCAAATTTCCGACCGTTGCTGTGCTGCGCGCCAGCTATCCCAAAATATCTTATCCACCTAACGGTCATATCAGACAAGGGAATTTATGTCTTATCATGTCGGGCTGCTCCCTAGGCTATAAATAGCCGCCCCCTACAACCACTAGTTGGTTGGCTGCTCCGAGAGAAACTGACACTTGTCATTTGCGAGCACCCCATCCTCCGAGGACTTTGAGCGAAAATCATCGAGTGAGGAAAAACCCAAACCCAAACACCTACAAACCCAAAGTGATTGAGCATCACTGAAGAGATTGATCCTGCGTGGATCCGACGCTTGTTACCCTTGAAGACTGTGCTTCTTCCAGACGGTTAGGCGTCATGGTCTAGAGCATCCAAGAGGAATTGTGGATCGCCGAGTGACCAAGTCTGTGAAGGTTTGGAAGTCTCCTGAAGACTTACCATGAGTGATTGGACGAGGTCTATGTGACCTTAGTTCAAGGAGAATACGGTGAGGACTTGGTGTCCTGAGCTGCGTGCTCAGCGACTGGGTGTCCGGTACTGTGTGTCCTCGAGTTTAAATACTCAGCCGCTCGTCCAGACGTACAACTGAGACAACAGTTGGAACTGGTCTACCAAATCATTGTCTTCACCAACCTTACTGGTTCTATTTCCTCAACTCTTTCATTTCCTCATTACTGTGTTGAGTGATTGTTCATATCTATGTTTGAAGACTTTGACTGAAGACATTCTCAATTTCCTCAGCTCATTTTCTTCAGTCTGTTTGTCTTCATCTTGTGTTATTGTGATTACGCTTTCTATACTCTGTGCTTGTCTTCATTTCATCATGATGACCATGCCTGTATTCTGCTATGCTTACTTCTGAGTACTTATTCCGCTGCAAGTAGTTCTTCACTAAGGAATTTCCTCACCGGCAAATTCCTTAGTGAAGAATTCATAAAAATCGCCTATTCACCCCCCTATAGTTGATATAACGCACTTTCAATTGGTATCAGAGCGAGGTACACCATTATTCTGTGTGATTTTGGTTTAACCACCTGGAGTTCTAGTTATGTCGACCGCAGGTATGATCAAGGTCTCCGCTGGGTGTCCTACCTTCGATGGCACGGACTACCCCTACTGGAAGAATAAGATGCGAATGCATCTTGAAGCAATTGATAACGATCTTTGGTACTTTGTGGAAAATGGTGTTCCCTCAGTCACACCTTTCCTGAATGCTGCTGATGTGAAGAGATTTAAGCAACTCGATTCTCAAGCGAAGAATATCATATGTGGCCATCTGAGCAAAGGACAGTGAGGGAGTTCCGGACTAGGGGGTGTCCGGATAGCCGAACTATCATCATCGGCCGGACTCCAAGACTATGAAGATACAAGATTGAAGACTTCGTCCCGTGTCCGGATGGGACTTTCCTTGGCGTGGAAGGCAAGCTTGGCAATACAGATATGTAGATTTCCTACCTTTGTAACCGACTCTGTGTAACCCTAGCCCTCTCCGGTGTCTATATAAACCGGATGGCCTTAGTCCATAGGACGAACAACAATCATACCATAGGCTAGCTTCTAGGGTTTAGCCTCCTTGATCTCGTGGTAGATCCACTCTTGTAACACACATCATCAATATTAATCAAGCAGGACATAGGGTTTTACCTCCATCAAGAGGGCCCGAACCTGGGTAAAACATCGTGTCCCTTGTCTCCTGTTACCATCCGCCTAGATGCATAGTTCGGGACCCCCTACCCGAGATCCGCCGGTTTTGACACCGACATTGGTGCTTTCATTGAAGACAACGGCACACCCAAATACAGGGGCGCCGCACACCCACTATGTTTTACCGACGAGGGACTGGATCATGGATTTCCAGCGGGATTCAAACCCGCAAACATAGAGGCATACGACGGAACAACAGACCCCGGAGTCTGGATTGAGGATTATATCCTACACATACATATGGCAAGAGGAGACGATCTCCATGCCATAAAATACCTACCCCTCAAGCTCAAAGGGTCGGCTCGGCATTGGCTTAAAAGCCTCCCAGAAAATACCATTGGAAGTTGGGAAGAGCTTGAGGATGCGTTTCGAGCAAATTTTCAAGGGACTTATGTCCGGCCTCTGGACGCAGACGATTTAAGTCACATAACTCAACAGCCCGGAGAGTCAGCACGCAAATTCTGGAACAGGTTCCTCACTAAGAAGAACCAAATAGTCGACTGTCCGGAAGCTGAAGCCTTAGCGGCCTTTAAACACAACGTCCGAGACGAATGGCTCGCCAGACACTTCGGCCAGGAAAAACCAAGAACAATGGCCACACTAACAAGCCTCATGACCCGCTTTTGCGCGGGGGAAGACAGCTGGCTGGCTAGATGCAGCACCAGCGACCCGAGTACATCCGAAGTGAGGGATGGAAATGGGAAATCACGAGCAGAAAAGATCAGCGCCGGAATAAGGAAAATGGCCCAAATAGTACGGCGGTCAACGCCGGATTCAAAAGCTCTCGGCCGAACAACAAAACACTGCCCCTAAAGGTTAACAGTGATGAGCTATCCAACCTAAACAAGATTCTGGATAGACTGTGCCAAATACATGGTACCTCCGGGAAGCCTGCAAACCATACCCACAGAGATTGTTGGGTCTTCAAGCAGTCCGGCCGACTTAATGCCGAACACAAGGGGCTCGACACACCAAGTGAAAGTGATGAAACCAAAAAGCAGCACTCCGGAAAACAAAAGACTTTCCCACTAGAAGTCAAAACAGTGAACTCACTTCATGTGATAACACGCAGCGCGGCACCTGCCATGCCAGGACACCGTCCACAGAATGAGGATAGAACCTACCAAAATTCGCTATAGCAGCACTTCCTTCAAAGGAGTGACGCCAGGCCTTTTTTAGCCAATTATACAGGCTCTGTACCACTAGAGGTTGTGTTCGGTTCATCCGACAACCCCCGTCGCGAAAAATTCACTCCCCATCGCCCCATTTAGCAGTAGTCCTTAAGCACTACTGGGGCGTATAGCTTTCGCCCGCTTTAATGCAATACCACATTACGCGTCTCTTACGCTTAACAATGCCCGGTCCATGTGGCATAATCTCAAAACTCCAGGTGTCTCTCGACCATGGAGAATGTGCGGCTGCCTCGACAGCCACACACTAATCCGACCTTGCAGGTCAAAGCCCCCAAAAACAGGTCATTTAGACCTCGGACATGGTTAGACGAGTCCGACGTAACTTAACAAGGGGCTTCCCAGCCGCATACCCCCTTTTTAGGGGGCCGCGCGCATAAATGATGAAAGCCAATAAAGCTCAACTTTCTTCATCTTTCAAATTATACTTTATTTTAACACAATTTTTGCATGGTATTTCTGAGACACTAAGTCCTTCTCTTTTACAGATGAAGCACGTGCTACACCCATCTAGGATACAGCACAACGGAGACACAGGCGCAGACGTGCAATAGGGACTCTTTTTCAGATTAAGACCCTGCGTAAACCTTTCTTACTATCTCTTGTTGATACACATCCCCCGGTTTCCTACCAGAGCCGAGGAGGAGGCTGGCGTTTTGGCATCGGCCGCGTCAGAAGTTCCCGCCTGTACCTGGACACTAGGGGCTTAGGGCTTTGTTCTGCCCGATATCATAAAGACCGAACACCTCAGGGAGTGTTCGGCGTCTCGAGTTAGGCCTTATATGCATCAGCTTCGAATCATGTCTTTGGTCAAATGTTGGGTTTGCCCGGCTCCTGTGTTTTGCTGCCTTATGTTCCGTATCATCAGATAACGCGGCACCAGGAGAACTACTGCGATTGTGCCCCGGTTCGGCCGGGAGAGCACCTCAGTAGAGAAAGCCGAAAACTGACTGTCATGATATAGCGAGAGACTGGTCAACCACTCGATCGACCATTGGAATGTTTAGAATTCCTCCGCTTTAACGAAGGACCGCTTCCCGGTCAGGCACATACGTGCCCCGAGTTCGGAGAAGCGCGGTGCCATCAGGGGCTATATAGTAGCCCCACAATCGAGCTCCTATGGCTAAGTGAAAGTGATAAAGCATTATAGTCTGGTTGCCTAGTTTGCTACGCTATCACCTCCTTAAAAGGACCAAGACGTTGGATTAAGTGTGAAAAAGAGATTTTCTTTTTGCAAACACCCCTGCACCATGTGTGTGGGGGTTGAAGCCAAAGACTGCCATCTTTCAGATTATACATATATATACGGCCGCACAGGAGATAGTTCAATACTTGAACACACAAGTATAAAAAGTCATTGCATTATAAACATGATCTTAGAAATCATACATGTCATTCAAACATAACATCTTTCGAGCACTGCGACTCTATTATACGAGCGCCCTGCAGGACTTCCTCAAAGTAATGCTCGATGGGGAATCGGCTTTTGTCCGAACCCCGGGATGCAACAGCGGTGGCATCCATCTCCGCCCAGTATGTTTTACCACGGGCGAGAGCCATCCGTGCACCTTCTACGCATGCCGACCGCTTCATCGCCTTAATATGCGGCACTGCCCCAAGGAATTGCTGCAACAAGCCAAAATAACTCTTTGGCTTGGGCCTTTTCGGCCACAGATGAGTGACCACATCCGTCATGGCTAGTCTGGACAATCTATTTAGCTCAGTCCACTCAACTAGCCGATCACTCAATGGAAGTGGACGCTCCGGACTATGGAATTTAGACCAGAAAAGCTCTTCCATTTCATGATCCTCCTGGCTTCGAAAGTGCACAACTGCATCAGCCGCACTCGCCGCCAAGTCCAGATAAGGATCCTCCGCACTGTACAATCGGCCCAGCTGAGCATACTTCGGATCCGTGAACTTCCTACGCGGCATAAAGGGCTTTCTAGCCACAATGTCTCCGACCTGACGTAGTTCCTCCTTCATAGCACGCATCGCACTACGGGCATCCTTGGCTTCGGCATCGGCCTTCTTCAGGTCCTCTTGCTCCGCTCGGCATTCTCCTTCAAGAACCTCCAGGCGGTCGGTAGCAACTTTTAATTTCATGGCCATTCCGGCCATCTCCTCCCTGCTTCGGTAGTGAGAAGCCTTCTCGGCTTCTAGCTCTTCCGCTGCCTTCAAGGAAGCCGCCTCGCTTTTTCTGGCTTGCTCCTTGGCCCGAGCAAGTTCTGCTCGAAGGTCTTCCACAACAGCAGCACCATCTGCATCAAGCATACAACTTGTAAGGAATGGGCATCAGCTCCCTTACTAAGCGACCGCGGAGCAACCACATACCTTGTGACTCATCAAGTCGTTTATTGACCAGCGAGATGTCCGCATCTGCAGCGTCGAGTTGCTTCTTCAGCTCGGCGAATCCATCAGTCCGGCTGGCCACCGAACGTTCCGCCACCTGCATAGGAAAGGCGACAGTTAATAACTGAGATTATGATCCTAGGCACGCTGTCGTTTTCGACAGCATACCAAGTCTCAGGGGCTACTATCTATACATGGCGCACTTCATGTGCAAAACTGTCAACAGGTATGTCATTTTTTGCGTACCTCAAATCCCGTCAGTAAACTTCCGACGGCCTCATACAACCGCTTTCGGTGGACGAGATCCTCTCAATCACATTACCCATTAATGTGCGGTGATCTTCTGAGATGGACGCCCTCTTGAGCAAATCCTGCAGCTCCACCGGCCGTACTCCAATGGGTGCCGAACTCTCCGGCCCCGCCGGACTCGGGGAGACCCTCCGCGATGACACCTCAGGGTCGTCCGCCCCGCGCGATGGGGCGGCAGATGGAGGCATTTCGCTCTCCATCATCTCCGTGCGAAGGTCTCCCGAAGATGAGCTGTGTTGAGATGGGCTGAGATCCGAACTACAAGGTAAAAACTTCGGTTACCTTTAGACATTAAGCAGGGGTGTCTAATAATTATAAAATCCCCCTTTTTACTTACGGCTCGTTAGAGGGCTGATTCCTCCGAGGAGACAGTACGGCCGGGGCTCTTCCCGGCGCAGGACCTTCCGGTACAGATTTCTTTCCCCGCTTTGAGGCCTTGGCCTCCGGGTCTTCGAAAGCGGTCCTCTTCTCCCCCTGGAAGGAGGGACTCTCGATTCCTCCCTTACTAAAAACCTCCTTGGGAGAGGTGGCAGTTTCCCCGTGCCCCCCTTCGCCCTCATTCGAAGGTGCAACCTCCAACATTTTGATTAACACGGGATCCTGCGTGGTCTCAGGGAGGGGGGCCGGACACCGTATCAGTTTTGCTTGCGGTATCCACTCCTGTCCAGGGATAGCTGGTTAAAATGCAAGCTCACGATAAATAAATGGACGGTGTGTCCGGACACAGGGCTACTTACTTGAGTATCCGGGCGATTGCAGCTTAGGCCAGCGTCCTCGGTCAATTCCGGATGCGTCTCTTGCGATCCGAAGAACAGTTTATACATCTCCATGGGTGTCAAACCCATGAAGTGTTGAAGAGCTCGTGGCCCCTCCGGATTAAATTCCCACAGGCGGATGGGGCGACGTTTGCAGGGCAGTAGGCGCCGGATCAACATGACCTGTACCACTGCGACCAGATTGATCTCCCTTTCTTGGAGGCCTCGAATCCGGTCCTGCAACAGGGGGGTGTCTTTGGGCGGCCCCCAGTCACGCCTCTTGTTGACCCATGACGTCAGCTGCTGTGGAGGGCCCGGGCAAAAGACGGGCGGCGGCTTCTGCCTGCTGCCCCGGGGAGCGGTGATATAAAACCACTCCTGTTGCCACAAGCCAAACTCCTCCTGAAAAGAGCCCTTGGGCCATGGAGCTTTGGCCCTCTTGCTTATAACCACCCCGCCGCACTCTGCCTGACACCCCTCAATCATCTTCGGCTCCACGTTGAAGGTTTTGAGCCACAAGCCGAAGTGAGGGGTAGTGCAGAGGAAGGCTTCGCGGACGACAATGAATGATGAGATATGGAGGATGGACTCCGGAGCCAAGTCGTGGAATTCCAGCCCATAGTAAAACATGAGCCCCCTCACGAAAGGATCCGTCGGGAAGCCTAAACCCCGACGGAGGTGAGACACGAACACGACGCTCTCGCCAGGCTCGGGAGTTGGGATAACTTGCCCTCGGGCAGGCAGCCTATTCGAAATCTCGTAGGTTAAGTACCTGGCGTCTCTCATCTTTAGCACGTCCTCTTCCGTGACGGAGGAGGGCATCCACCGGCCTCGTAGGTCAGGACCGGACATTGTCGAATATCGAAGGTACCCGAATTTGGGGCCCTGGGTGTTGGAACTCGGGGAGAGGGGGCGGATTCGATAGAGGATTGAATAAAAAGAATGGGCCTTGGTCTCATTATAAAGAGGAAGAATACCAAGAGCCGTCCCCGTGACCGTTTGGAACCCGCCTTCGATGGAGGGGCGTGGCAACGGGCGCGGTTGGGTTACCCACATCCGTATTGATGGGAATCCCGGAATAAGGGGAACACGATCTCTGCTTCAACAAGACGTGCCAAGGAAACCGCTTCGCTAAACGCGCTGAGGTGGAACAATAAAAACAATTTAAGTAAAGGCTTGGAAGTGGTGTGACGTCACGCCGCAGAATACGTCAGCAGATTGATCTTGTGTAATATTATTCTCTCTACGGTGGTACGTGGAATTTATTTTTGCAGAGCCGGACACTATCCTGGTGTTCACGATCTTCTATAAATTATTCGGAGGAGGAACCCGCCTTGCAATGCCGAAGACAATATGCGCGCCGGACTCGTCGTCATTGAAGCCTGGTTCAGGGGCTACTGAGGGAGTTCTGGACTAGGGGGTGTCCGGATAGCCGAACTATCATCATCGGCCGGACTCCAAGACTATGAAGATACAAGATTGAAGACTTCGTCCCGTGTCCGGATGGGACTTTCCTTGGCGTGGAAGGCAAGCTTGGCAATACGGATATGTAGATTTCCTACCTTTGTAACCGACTCTGTGTAACCCTAGCCCTCTCCGGTGTCTATATAAACCGGATGGCCTTAGTCCATAGGACGAACAACAATCATACCATAGGCTAGCTTCTAGGGTTTAGCCTCCTTGATCTCGTGATAGATCCACTCTTGTAACACACATCATCAATATTAATCAAGTAGGACGTAGGGTTTTACCTCCATCAAGAGGGCCCGAACCTGGGTAAAACATCGTGACCCTTGTCTCATGTTACCATCCGCCTAGACGCACAGTTCAGGACCCCCTACTCGAGATCCGCCGGTTTTGACACCGACAGACAGTATGGAAGAGTGAGTGCTTCGGAAACTGCTAAGCTTATCTGGGATAGGCTCTCCAAAGTAAACGAAGGAGTCTCAACTCAACGTGACTCTCGTGTTGACGTTCTTCGCAATCTCTTGAACCGCTTCAAAAGACTCAACAATGAAAATGTTTAGCAAACCTTCGATCGCCTCACTGACATCTCAAATGAGCTTCAAGCGCTTGGCGCCACTGACATCACCGACCATGAGGTGGTGAAGAAATTGCTGAGTCGCTAGATTCCTCATTTGATACTCTGGCACTGATGATACAAGAATGTGCTGACTACAAGTCACTGGATTCCGCTGATATCCTCGAGAGGCTAAATACTCATGAGTTCCAGCTTGCTGAAAAGAGAGATCTCTATGGTTCAAGCTATGGCAAAACACGTGCCCTGAAGGCCAAGGCTGTGTCTGAATCTGAATGTGAAGATTCTGGTAGTAGCCTTGGTGATCCTGAAGAATTGAGTCATGAGCTAGCACTGCTCGTGAAGAAGTTCCAGAAGTTCTCAAGACGTGGTCGCTTTGGAAAATCCTCTAGGAGTAGTGATTCCTCATCAAGTGACTATAAGAGAAGACTTTGCCACAAATGCAAGAAACCTGGTCACTATATTCAAGATTGTCCTCGGTGGGAAAAGGAATTAAAGAAGAAGAAATACAAGGATTACAGTTCTGATGATGCTAAGAAGAAGAAGAAATCTTCAAAATCTTCATCATCAAAATCCTCGAAGTCTTCATCTCACAAGAAGAGCAGCTCCAAGAAGGCTCGGGCATTCATTGGCAAGGAAATGGACTCTGAAGCTGAATCTGAGGAACATGAGGAAGAGGAGGCATCTGAGGAGTCCGAGTCTGGTGTGGCGAGCCTGGCTCTCGCTACTGCATTCGTCAGCAAGTCCATCTTCAACTCTGAAGAAATTGACCTCACCAACAAGGCTGATGAAGACAATGATGACTACGCTCCCACCTATTGCTTCATGGCAAAGGGTGCCAAGGTAACAAAATACCCCTCCTCTGAATCTAGTGAGGATGAATCTGATGAAAATCTTAAGCCTAGCTACTCTAAACTTGCTAAGATTGCTGTGAAACAACAAAAGGCCATTGAGAAACTTCAAAACATGCTAGACAAAAGTGATGATATGTTGGGTGATGAAATGGACCGCACTAAAGACTTAACTGAAAATCTTCAGAGACTTCAGTCTAAGTTTGACAACCTTCAAAGTCATCATAAAACTCTCTTATCTGATCACGAGAAGCTTTCTTATGAATTTCTTCAAAGAAAGCAAGATCTTGAGAAGCTAAGAGTGAGTTATGAAGATCTTCATAAGGAGCGCGATTCATTGCTAGCTCAACAAATCAGCGCATCTCACGAAGAATTTGTTCCTCCATGCTTAAAGTGCGTTGAACGTGAATCTGCTAATTCTTCACCTGAATGTTCAAATGCTTCAACTGTTACAAATTCTTCACCTGCCTCTGCTATCACTAATTCCTCATCTGAGGACATTGCTAGTACTACTAATGATGCAGGGCTGAAGGAATTGTACACGACAGGCATGTACAAAAGCCTCAAAGGGCATCAGATTCTTTGTGATGTGCTCAAAAAGCAGATCCTCAACAGAAACCCTAGGAAAGAGGGTATTGCCTTTGAGAGGAAACTCAATGCTGATGGAACATATTGGAAGCCTGAGCAGTACCCCAAAACCTCATGGGTTGCTGCAAAGGGACCTCCAGTTGATCCATCTAACTTATCTGGCTTTACATGTGAATCTCCTCATTCTTCTGATAAGTCATTTGACTCCAACTATAAACTGTTCAAAAATCAGAATGGTGAAGTATTTGCTAGATATGTTGGCACTAACTGCAGGAACGGTTCTCCTATGAAGAAAATTTGGGTTCCCAAGAAGTGCCTTGAAAGTCTTCAGGTGAATGTCCTCATGACACCACCTGTGAAGAATAGGAAACCCAGATCAAACTCTTCATATGGACCAGATTCTTCATATGGATCCAAGTCCTCATACGGACCAAATTCTTCACATGGATCAAATTCCTCAAATGGATCAAAGTCCTCATATGATCATCATCGTGCTAACCCTTCTATTTCGCAGGGTAGAGCTAAGGGCTATGAATATGTGCATTATTCTTCAAACCAATATGTTCATAAGTCCTCAAGGAATTTCTCTGCTTATTCATATGCTTACCCTAACCCCTCTTATGTGAAACGAAGTGGACTAGCTTCTATGCCACCTTTCTCATATGGTGCTCGCAGAGTGATGAATTCTTTGCCACCCCTTCAGATGTGGGTGGTCAAGAAAAATAACTAACTTCTTCTGCAGGGTCAGGTCTCCAGACGTGCTTTAACGTCTGAAGAATTTGCTGGGGGCCTGACAAAAATGCATGAAAGGACGCAGGCGAATCATGATGAAATGAACTTTCATTTCGCACGCCCTCACACTGCCTATCTGTGCTATTGCTTAATGAAATTGAACTGATGAATTTGACGTCATATTCTTCACTGATGAAGTATATGAGTTCGTAAGATGCACTAATTCATCTGCAGGATGATCAGCCCAAAGCAAACGAGTGGGTCCTCGATAGTGGATGTACAAATCACATGACGGGTGACAAGAATCTATTGATGGATGCTCCTTTATCACCGTCACATCTGAAGCATATCATCTTCGCTGACAAAGGCAAAAGTCAGGTATTGGGTCTAGGTAAGGTTGCGATCTCAAAGGATCGACACATGGACAAAGTCATGCTTGTCGAGTCCTTAGGATACAACCTTATGTCTGTCTCAATGCTTTGTGATCTTGATATGGTTGTTGTCTTTGGCAAGTATCGTTGTGTTGTGATCATGGAAGCTGACCATTCCAAAGTCTTCGAAGGCTTTAGGAGAGGAGATCTGTACATTGTTGATTTCTCTACAGGACCACAACCAGTCGTGTGCTTACTTGCAAAAGCTTCAGAAGGCTGGCTATGGCATCGACAACTTGATTATGCTGGCATCAGGAATCTGAACACGCTTGCAAAGAAGAAACATGTCATTGGCATTGAGAATGTCAAATTCCTCAAGGATCACTTATGTGGAGCTTGTGAAGCTGGAAAGATGACAAAGGCCAAGCATCCAGCAAAGACTATCATGACCACTACTCGTCCATTTGAATTGCTTCACATGGATCTCTTTGGTCCTAATCATTATTCTGTTGTTTCAAATGATGCATCTCTATATGGCTTTGTTATTGTTGATGACTATTCTCGTTACACATGGGTACACATTGTCACTTACAAACATGAAGTGCAGGAAATCTTCAAACGATTTTCCTCGAGGGCTTCAACCAACTTTGGTGTGAAGATCAAGCACATCAGAACTGACAATGGGACCAAGTTCAAGAATTCCGGTCTTGATGGCTATCTTGATGAACTTGGTATTACTCATGAGTTATCTGCTCCTTATACTCCTCCGCAGAATGGCGTCGTGGAGCGCAAGAATAGAATCCTCGCTGAAATGGCTCGCACTATGCTTGATGAATACAAGACACCTCGTCGTTTCTGGATTGAGGCAATTGATACTGCGTGCCACGTCATCAATCGGGTATATCTTCACAAATTCTTCAAGAAGACTGTCTATGAACTCCTCACTGACAAGAAACCCAATGTGAGTTATTTCAAAGTCTTCGGTGCTAAATGTTGGATTAGAGATCCTCATCACAATGCTAAATTTGCACCGAAAGCACATGAAGGTTTTATGCTTGGTAATGGAAAGGACTCGCACACCTACAGAGTCTTCAACAACGTTCTTCACAAGGTTGTTGAAACTGTAGATGTGCGGTTCGATGAAACTAATGGCTCGCAAAGAGAGCACCTACCTTCTGTGATAGATGAACCAGCACCTGAGGATTCTATCAAGTTCAAGGATACTGAGGATGTCATTCCTACCGAAGAATCTACTGAAGAATTCATTCCAGAATGTGAAGAAAATCAAGCTGATGCACCTAATGAAAATGCTGAAGAAAATGCTGATCAAATTCCTCAACGACAACCAGCTCATCCTCACATTGCAAAAGAAGTGCAAGTGGAGAAGATCATCGATGACATTCGTGCACTTGGTCCTCTCACACGCTCAAAAGCTTCACATTTATCTAACTTTTGTGGGCACTATGCTTTTGTCTCTATCACAGAGCCCACTAAGGTAGATGAAGCATTTCTGGAGCCTGAATGGATTCAGGCCATGCAAGAAGAATTACATCAGTTCGAGATCAACAATGTCTGGGAACTGGTCAAACCATCCAGATCCTTGCAAGCATAATATCATTGGCACAAAGTGGATCTACCGCAACAAGCAAGATGAAAATGGCCTTGTGGTGAGGAATAAGGCATGACTTGTAGCTCAAGGCTACACACAGGTTGAAGGAATTTATTTCGATGAAACTTTTGCACCTGTTGCTAGACTTGAGGCTATTCGCATATTACTTGCTTATGCTAACCATCATAATATCACTTTATATCAAATGGATGTGAAAAGTGCATTCCTCAATGGTAAGCCTGAGGAAGAAGTATATGTTGCTCAACCCCCAGGTTTTGAAGATCCAAAGAATCCTGACAAAGTATTCAGACTCAACAAGGCCCTCTATGGCCTCAAGCAGGCCCCTCGGGCGTGGTATGATACTTTGAAGGAACTCTTCGTGAAGAATGGCTTCACACCCGGTTCACTCGGCCCTATTCTCTTTACTAAATCTTATGACGGTGAACTGTTTGTGTGCCAAATATACGTTGATGATATTATCTTTGGCTGTACTGACCAACGTTATAGTGATGAATTTGCCTATATGATGAGTGAAGAATATCAAATGTCTATGATGGGAGAGTTGAAATTATTTTTAGGTCTTCAAATTCGTCAACAGCATAATGGCATATTCATATCTCAGGAGAAATACCTCAAGGATGTTATGAGGAAATTCGGCATGCAAGATTTCAAAGGCGTCAAAATTCCTATGCCCACAAATGGCCATCTATGCACTGATGAAAATGGTATTGATTTCGATCACAAGGTATACCGCTCCATGATTGGTTCCTTATTGTACTTATGTGCATCTAGGCCAGATATAATGCTTAGTGTTTGCATGTGTGGCCGATTTCAAGCTACACCGAAGGAATCACACCATAAGGCTGTGAAGCATATTCTTCGATATCTAGCTCACACACTAACACTAGGATTATGGTACCCCAAGGGCTCCACTTTTGATCTCATTGGATATTCTGACTCTGACTATGCTGGTGATCGTGTGGACCGCAAGTCAACATCTGGTACTTGTCATTTCCTCGAATGATCCTTGGTCTATTGGTCCTCGAAGAAACAGAACTGCGTATCACTGTCTACTGCGGGAGCTGAGTACATTGCTGCTGGTTCTTGCTGTACTCAACTGCTATGGATGAAGCAAACCCTCAAGGACTATGGCGTCAATGTGAAGAATGTGCCTCTCCTCTGTGACAATGAGAGTGCAATCAAGATTGCTCACAACCCAGTTCAGCACTCGAAGACAAAGCACATTCAGATTCGTCATCATTTTTTTTGTGATCATGTGTTGAAGGGCGACATCTCCATTAAGCACGTGAAGACTGAAGAACAGCTGGCTGATATCTTCACAAACCCTTGTATGAGAAGAGATTTAGCAAGTTGTGGTGTGAGCTAAATATCTTAGAATCTTCGAATGTTCTTTGAAAAGGACACACATCCTGACACTTATGCAAAATTGATGACTTAGATGTGCAACACATGAAGAAACGTTGTTATTCAATCAATGAAGAATAACACTCTAAGTGTGAAGAAATTAATGAAGAATTTGATTCTCAGAACCCTACAACAATTGTACACGGTGTCTGAAATCATCATTCTTATACGGTGGGTCACGCCACCACCAAAGTTGAAAATCTTCATTTTTTAAATTCCTCAGTTTTGAAATTCCTCATTTTTTCAAATTCTTCAACTTTGCAAAATCTTCACTGTTTCCGTCGTTTTTCTTCATTGGCTATATATATATATATATATATATATATATATATATATATATATATATATATGGGTTTATGTCCTCTACAACATTCACTTATGGCTATTTCTTCAAGTTGCATTTTCTACTAAGTGAATGTGATCGGACCCTTCCCCCTCTATGCTATACTCAACCCAGTCTATTCACAAATTCTTCATGTGCGTTCTATTTGAAACTCGTTCAAAATCTTCACTGTGTCCTTGTCAGCTGAAGAATTTGCAAATGGAAATTAAAACTTATCTTATCCAAATTTTCGGTTTTACCGGTCAAATCGTCACGTATCCCATGATAGACTTATCTATTCACCCACGATCTAACACAATCTCCACTTTTCAGTACCTGGGTGACACATGTCATGCGGATGAGAAGGGTCAAGGGCACGTTTGTCCTAAATCTTCGAGCGAACAGTTTTTAACTGCGACTATAAATACCCCTTCACCCCTTCCTCACTTCCTTTACTCCGCTCGACCGCTCTCTCTCTCGCTCGAGTTTCTCAAACCCTAGCGCCACCGCTACTCCATCGTCGCCGGTGAGGAAGAGCTTCACTGCCTCGACCTCGTCGCCGTCGTACTCGTGCCGGCCGCGGAAATCTTCACTCTGCCGCCGCCGTAGCTGTCTTCCTCCGCCGAGTTAGGGCATGGAAGATCTACACCGATGAACTTCACTGTTCTACTTCACAGTTCGTCGTGTTCTTCGTCAAGGGTAATTAAAAGTTACTTTTACTGCCCTCTTTGATTCAAATTTTCTCTACAAAATCTTCAAAGTTGTTTTATTCTTCAAATCCTCACACACACAAAACACCCCACTAGTCATCTGTTCTTGATTCGTTTCTAAGCATCATTTTTCTTCAAGATTCCTCAATTGTGTGGATCCTCGATCTATACAACTCTGGAACCTAAGACAAAGAACGCTTAGTGAAATTCTTCAAGGCTCATCTGGTGAAATTCCTCAAACTTGTTCTTTTTGAAAAACCTTCTGAGAACGCATATGACCTCTCCAAATTCCTCGCAACTATACTCTGTTCATAGGTACTCATGTCCGCTGCTGAATCACTAGGTTCTCATCAACTTAACTCATTTGCAGCATTCCTCGAAGAAAAGTTGCATACTTCTTCAAAGAATTCGATTGTTCAAATTCCTCATCTGAAGAATATGGCAGACGGTAAGAAGCCGCAGAAAGGAGGAAAGAAGCCTGAGGTCATGACTGCTTTTGAGATCCCTGAGAACATCTATGCTGACTATTGCACACCTGATGAGGCCGAGTTCGGAAAAGAAAACAAAACTCAGCACAAGGTGCGCATACAAAGGATTGAAAGGAGATGGGCAAGAGAATCGAGGGAGTACAGATATGTAACTCCGAAGTATATGAAGAAATTCGCACTAAATCCTCCATGCCCAAGAGCTCCATTGGCACCTGGCCAAGAAGCTGACCCCACCAGCATCAAGCGTGGTGAGGATTTTCCTGAAGAATGGGCCAAACGCCAAGCCAAGTTGGCGAGACAAGCCAAAGAAGCAGTGAGGAAATTCAATGAAGACTCTACTGCTGCTACTGCCATTGAGGCCTCTGTCAAGCCTAGAAAATCAATGGAAAAGAAGCCCGCTCACAAGCCAAGTGCTTCACCAACTATACCCTCACGGCCAAGTTCCTCAGCAATGCCCACATGGCCAGAATCTTCAAAGCCCTCACGGCCAGTTCCTCATGCTGCTCCTGCTTCTCCAAAATCCTCAGCTCCTCCCCCAAAGTCCTCAGCTGCTCCGGCAAAGTCCTCAACACCTATACATCTGGCCACGTGCCAAAGGACAACAGGCATCTCTATTGCCTCTGGTGCCTCAACGAGTTCCTCAGCTGCACCAAAGTCTTCATCAGGCCCCACTCTGCTGAAGACAAAGGCAACGGCTAGTCGAGGTCCTCGGCCAAGTCCGAAGAAGAAATAGGTTGCCTTCCAAGTGCCATCTGACGATGAAGCTGATGATGATGAACTTGCAGAAATCATCAGAGACAGACAAGAAAGGGCCGCTAGAGCCAAAGGCACAAATGTGCCACTACTTTTGGATCCAAGGGCGATCCTTGATTACATTGATCTCTGGCACAAGGATCCAAATACTCCTATGCCTGATTTCAATTTGACTGCTGGTCAAAGTCACATGCTGACCCATTTCATCACTGAAGAGAAATGGAAATTTGAGAAGGCCAGGCAGATCAAGAAGGCTCAGTTCAGGAAAGAGAAGTTCCTGAAGAAAAACGTTGTCAATATGACAACTGGTGAACTCCTCAAGATCCAGTCTGAAATCAAAACCCTCAGCGATGATTTCAATGCTTACTATGCTGATTGTCAAGGAGCCAAAGTCAGGTTTGTTAAGCTGACTGAGAAGTTCATCACTGTTGCAGCCCCATCGCAACAAGAAATTCCTCAAGCTGAAGCTTCTGCTCAGCCAATTGAAGAACATGCCAGCACCGCTAATGACTTTCAGGCTGCTGATGAAAATGCTAGTTCCAGGGCTGATGACTCCATTCTAGCCGTTGATGAAATTGCCAGGGCTTCCACTAGTGGTGCGCCTGAAGAAACTAAAGAAGTCAGGGCAACTGCACCAGTTGCGCCTGAAGAAATTCCAACAAATTCCTCAGCTCCATCTGCGCCTACACCAACTCCAATCCTTCCATGTGCATTCGATGTGAAGAAGACCAAGGCTGCAGAGCAAGCTGCAGTGAAGAAAAGGAAAGCATCAAGTGCTTTAGAATCTTCAGCTCCAAAGAAGATGAAGCCTATGACCAGCTCGCTTGAAAATCCAAATGATGTTGTTCCAATTTCCACCATGCCATCAAAGGACCTTGTTCCTTTTGGTGAAGAATATGTGATCCCAAGCAGATCTGATGAAGAACCTCAATCTGCTGCTTTGTCAGAGCAGGTTGATGAAGAAATTGAAGTGGATACGATCCCTTCAATGCATGTTGCTTCCTCGCCAATGCCTCAGTTCACAGCTGAAGAGGCTGACGTTGAAGAAATTGAAGATGAAGACGTGGACATTGGCTGCACAACGCCTGTGATGAATGATGACTTTTGGGAAAGTCAGCTCCCCAATTCTCCACTCTTCACCCCAATACAGCAAATACCTCAGTCCCCTGCACCAACCGTTCAAATGAGCTCTGAAGAAACTCATCCCACCTCATTTGTGCATGAAGAAATTTCAGCCGCTAGTGCTTAAGAAACTGTTGTCGCTGATCCTTTGAACACCCAGACTGCTACTGAAGAGGAACCAGAAATTCCTCAGCCTGAAGAACCTGAGATTGCGATTCCTAAGGTTGTGATGCAACTCACTGACACTCCAGTGCCCAAGCCAACGAATCCATTCTCAAAGAAGCAAAAGTTCAAGGCTGAAGATTTCTTCAGCGAGCATGTGTTCTTCACAGACTACAACCCCTATGACTCTGCTCGCATAAGGAAGAGGCATTTCTGGACTGCTAGTCAAGCCAATTTCTATTCCTCAGTACTGTTCAACAAAGACAAAGTCTTCGATCATGAACATATTCCTCATGTGGACATGGAGACTCTGCCATGCTTCGAGCCTGTCCTCAGTGTTCTTCATGATGCTGGATTGCTGAATTTCTACACTGACATCCGTGATTGGAATGAAGAACTCATTCTTCAATTCTATGCGACGTTGCGCATCACAGGAAATTCTGAAGATGTGAATTCATGGGTGCTGGACTGGATGTCTGAAAATACTCACTACAACGCACCAGCAACTGAATTGCTTCGTGTCCTACCACTCAGTCCTCCCCTTGACAGTGCTCGTTGCGACTACAGTGAACCTGAGCTATCAAATCACTACATGCAAGTAATGATGAAGCCTTTGAAGCCAGGGCAGGCCCCTTGAACCAAATTCCTCATCAGGGAATTACTGTATGTGCCTCGGACTGTCTATCGCATTCTGACAAAGACAATGAGTCCTATCAAAGGCCACGACTCAAATGATGAAGAGGTCGTTGGCATCATGAAGAATATGCTTTTCAATATCATTCATGGTGTTCCTGTCAACTTCCATGATTTCTTCATGAGGACTCTGGCGAATATTGCTATGTCACCATTTGAGTTGAAGCCTTATGTTGTTGGAAATATACCCTAGAGGCAATAATAAAAGGATTATTATTATATTTCCTTGTTCATGATAATTGTCTTTTATTCATGCTATAATTGTATTATCTAGAAATCGTAATACACGTGTGAATACATAGACCACAACATGTCCCTAGTGAGCCTCTAGTTGACTAGCTCGTTGATCAACAGATAGTCATGGTTTCCTAACTATGGACATTGGATGTCACTGATAACAGGATCACATCATTAGGAGAATGATGTGATGGACAAGACCCAATCCTAAGCATAGCACAAGATCGTGTAGTTCGTTTTGCTAGAGCTTTTCCAATGTCAAGTATCTTTTCCTTAGACCATGAGATCGTGTAACTCCCGGATACCGTAGGAGTGCTTTGGGTGTACCAAACATCACAACATAACTGGGTGACTATAAAGGTATACTACGGGTATCTCCGAAAGTGTCTGTTGGGTTGACACGGATCGAGACTGGGATTTGTCACTCCATATGACAGAAAGGTATCACTGGGCCCACTCGGTAATGCATCATCATAATGAGCTCAAAGTTACCAAGTGTCTGGTCACGGGATCATGCATTACGGTACGAGTAAAGTGACTTGCCGGAAAAAGAGATTGAATGAGGTATTGGGATACCGACGATCGAATCTCGGGCAAGTAACATACCGATTGACAAAGGGAATTGTATACGGGGTTGCTTGAATCCTCGACATCGTGGTTCATCCGATGAGATCATTGAGGAGCATGTGGGAGCCAACATGGGTATCTAGATCCCGCTGTTGGTTATTGACCGGAGAGCCGTCTCGGTCATGTCTACGTGTCTCCCGAACCCGTAGGGTCTACACACTTAAGGTTCGGTGACGCTAGGGTTGTAGAGATATGAGTATGCAGCAAACCGAAAGTTGTTTGGAGTCCCGGATGAGATCCCGGACGTCACGAGGAGTTCCGGAATGGTCCAGAGGTAAAGAATTATATATGGGAAGTCGAGTTTCGGCCATCGGGAATGTTTCGTGGGTCACCGGTATTGTACCGGGACCACTGGAAGGGTCCCGGGGGTCCACCGGGTGGGGCCACCTATCCCGGAGGTCCCCATGGGCTGAAGTGGGAGGGGAACCAGCCCCTGGTGGGCTGGTGCGCCCCCCCCCCCTGCGCCTAGGGTTGGGAACCCTAGGGGAGGGGGCGCCTCCACTTGCCTTGGGGGGCAAGTTTCCCCCCTTGGCCGCCCCCCCCTAGGAGATCCCATCTCCTAGGGCCGGCGCCCCCCTGGGGTCCCTATATAAAGAGGGGGGTGGGAGGGCAGCCGCACCCTGACACCTGGCGCCTCCCTTCCCCCTTTGCTACACCTCTTCCTCCCGCAGACGCTTGGCGAAGCCCTGTCGGATCCCTGCTGCATCCACCACCACGCCGTCGTGCTGCTGGATCTTCATCAACCTCTCCTTTCCCTTGCTAGATCAAGAAGGAGGAGACGTCACGCTGACCGTACGTGTGTTGAACACGGAGGTGCCGTCCGTTCGGCGCTAGGATCTCCGATGATTTGGATCACGACGAGTACGACTCCCTCAACCCCGTTCTCTTGAACGCTTCCGCTCGCGATCTACAAGGGTATGTAGATGCACTCCTCTTTCTCGTTACTATATGAACTCATAGATTGATCTTGGTGAACGTAGGAAAAAATTTATTTTATGCAACATTGCCCAACAGTGGCATCATGAGCTAGGTCTATGCGTAGTTCTCTTTGCACGAGTAGAACACAAATCTGTTGTGGGCGTAGATGTTGTCAACTTTCTTGCCACTACTAGTTTTATTTTGCTTCCGTGGTATTGTGGGATGAAGCGGCCCGGGCCGACCTTACACGTACGCTTACGTGAGACAGGTTCCACCGACTGACATGCACTAGTTGCATAAGGTGGCTAGCGGGTGTCTGTCTCTCCCACTTTAGTTGGAGCGGATTCGATGAAAAGGGTCCTTATGAAAGGTAAATAGAAGTTGACAAATCACGTTGTGATTATTCGTAGGTAAGAAAACGTTCTTGCTAGAATCCTATTGCGGCCATGTAAAAGATGCAACAACAATTAGAGGATGTCTAACTTGTTTTTGCAGCAATTGCTATGTGATGTGATATGGCCAAAAGTTGTGATGAATGATGAATGATATATTGTGATGTATGAGATCATGTTCTTGTAATAGGAATCACGACTTGCATGTCAATGAGTATGACAACCGGCAGGAGCCATAGGAGTTGTCTTAATTATTGTATGACATGCGTGTCAATGATTTAACGCCATGTAATTACTTTACTTTATTGCTAAACCGTTAGCCATAGTAGTAGAAGTAATAGTTGGCGAGCAACTTCATGGAGATACGATGATGGAGATCATGATGATGGAGATCATGGTGTCATGTGGGTGACGAAGATGATCATGGAGCCCCGAAGATGGAGATCAAAGGAGCTATATGATATTGGCCATATCATGTCACTACTATTTAATTGCATGTGATGTTTATTATGTTTATGCATCTTGTTTACTTAGAATGACAGTAGTAAATAAGATGATCCCTCATAATAATTTCAAGAAAGTGTTCCCCCTAACTGTGCGCCGTTGCTAAAGTTCGTCGTTTCGAAGCACCACGTGATGATCGGGTGTCATAGATTCCTACGTTCACATACAACGGGTGTAAGACAGTTTTACACATGCAAAACACTTAGGTTAACTTGACGATCCTAGCATGTACAGACATGGCCTCGGAACACAAAGACCGAAAGGTCGAACATGAGTCGTATGGAAGATACGATCAACATGGAGATGTTCACAGATGATGACTAGTCCGTCTCACGTGATGATCGGACACGGCCTAGTCGACTCGGATCATGTAACACTTAGATGACTAGAGGGATGTCAAATCTGAGTGGGAGTTCATTAAATAATTTGATTAGATGAACTTAATTATCATGAACTTAGTCTAAAATCTTTGCAAAAAAGTCTTGTAGATCAAATGGCCAACGCTCATGTCAACATGAACTTCAACGCGTTCCTAGAGAAAACCAAGCTGAAAGATGATGGCAGCAACTATACGGACTTGGTCCGGAACCTGAGGATCATCCTCATAGCTGCCAAGAAAGCATATGTCCTAGAAGGACCGCTAGGTGAAGCACCCATCCCAGAGAACCAAGACGTTATGAACGCTTGGCAGTCATGTGTTGATGATTACTCCCTCGTTCAGTGCGGCATGCTTTGCAGCTTAGAACCGGGGCTCCAAAAGCGTTTGGAGCAACACAGAGCATATGAGATGTTCGACGAGCTGAAAATGGTTTTCCAAGCTCATGCCCGGGTCGAGAGATATGAAGTCTCCGACAAGTTCTATAGTTGTAAGATGGAGTAAAATAGTTCTGTCAGTGAGCACATACTCAAAATGTCTGGGTTGCACAACCGCCTGTCCCAGCTGGACATTAACCTCCCGGACGAGGCGGTCATTGACAGAATCCTTCAGTCGCTCCCACCGAGCTACAAGAGCTTTGTGATGAACTACAATATGCAGGGGATGGTGAAAACTATTCTTGAAGTATTTTCAATGCTGAAGTCAGCATAGGTAGAAATCAAGAAGGAACATCAAGTGTTGATGGTCAATAAAACCACTAAGTTCAAGAAGGGCAAGGGTAAGAAGAACTTCAAGAAGGACGGCAAAGATGTTGCCGCGCCCAGTAAAGGAAGAAGTCAAAGAATGGACCCAAGCCTAAGACTGAGTGCTTTTATTGCAAAGGGAAGGGTCACTGGAAGCGGAACTGCCCCAAATACTTAGCGGACAAGAAGGCTGGCAACACTAAAGGTATATGTGATATACATGTAATTGATGTGTACCTTACCAGTACTCGTAGTAACTCCTGGGTATTTGATACCGGTGTCGTTGCTCATATTTGTAACTCACAGCAGGAGCTACGGAATAAGCGGAGACTGGCGAAGGACGAGGTGACGATGCGCGTCGGGGATGGTTCCAAGGTCGATGTGATCGCCGTCGGCACGCTACCTCTACATTTACCCACGGGATTAGTTTTAAACCTCAATAATTGTTATTTAGTGCCAAGTTTGAGCATGAACATTGTATCTGGATCTCGTTTAATAAGAGATGGCTACTCATTTAAATCCGAGAATAATGGTTGTTCTACTTATATGAGAGATATGTTTTATGGTCATGCCCCGATGGTCAATGGTTTATTCTTAATGAATCTTGAACGTAATGTTACACATATTCATAGTGTGAATACCAAAAGATGTAAAGTTGATAATGATAGTCCCACATACTTGTGGCACTGCTGCCTTGGTCACATTGGTGTCAAGCGCATGCAGAAGCTCCATGCTGATGGACTTTTAGAGTCTCTCGATTATGAATCATTTGACACATGCGAACCATGCCTCATGGGCAAAATGACCAAGACTCCGTTCTCCGGAACAATGGAGCGAGCAACCAACTTATTGGAAATCATTCATACTGATGTATGTGGTCCAATGAGCATTGAGGCTCACGGAGGATATCGTTATGTTCTCACTCTCACTGATGACTTAAGTAGATATGGGTATGTCTACTTGATGAAACACAAGTCTGAGACCTTTGAAAAGTTCAAGGAATTTCATAATGAAGTAGAGAATCAACGTGACCGAAAGATAAAATTCTTACAATCAGATCATGGAGGAGAATATTTAAGTCACGAATTTGGTACGCACTTAAGAAAATGTGGAATCGTTTCACAACTCACGCCGCCTGGAACACCTCACCGTAACGGTGTGTCCGAACGTCGTAATCGCACTCTATTGGATATGGTGCGATCTATGATTTCTCTTACCGATTTACCGCTATCATTTTGGGGATACGCTCTAGAGATAGCTACATTCACTTTAAATAGGGCTCCGTCTAAATCCGTTGAGACGACACCGTATGAATTATGGTTTGGGAAGAAACCTAAGCTGTCGTGTCTAAAAGTTTGGGGATGCGATGCTTATGTCAAGAAACTTCAACCTGAAAAGCTCGAACCCAAGTCGGAAAAATGCGTCTTCATAGGATACCCTAAGGAAACCATTGGGTATACCTTCTACCATAGATCCGAAGGCAAGATCTTTCTTGCCAAGAACGGATCCTTTCTGGAAAAAGAGTTTCTCTCGAAAGGAGTAAGTGGGAGGAAAGTAGAACTCGATGAAGTACTACCTCTTGAACCGGAAAGTAGTGCAGCTCAGGAAAATGTTCCTGTGGTGCCTACACCGACTGGAGAGGAAATTAATGATGATGATCAAGGTACTTCGGATCAAGTTGCTACTGAACTTGGTAGGTCCACAAGGACACGTTCCACACCAGAGTGGTATGGCAACCCTGTCCTGGAAATCATGTTGTTAGACAACGGTGAACCTTCGAACTATGAAGAAGCGATGGCGGGCCCAAATTCCAACAAATGGCTTGAAGCCATGCAATCCGAGATAGAATCCATGTATGAAAACAAAGTATGGACTTTGACAGACTTGCCCGATGATCGGCGAGCGATAGAAAACAAATGGATCTTCAAGAAGAAGACGGACGCGGATGGTAATGTTACCATCTATAAAGCTTGACTTGTCGCTAAGGGTTATCGGCAAGTTCAAGGAGTTGACTACGATGAGACTTTCTCTCCCGTAGCGAAGCTGAAGTCCGTCTGAATCATGTTAGCAATTGCCGCATACTATGATTATGAGATATGGCAGATGGACGTCAAAACGGCATTCCTTAATGGCTATCTTAAGGAAGAACTGTATATGATGTAGCCAGAAGGTTTCGTCGATCCTAAGAATGCTAACAAGGTATGCATGCTCCAGCGATGCATTTATGGGTTGGTGCAAGCATCTCGGAGTTGGAACATTCGCTTTGATGAGATGATCAAAGCGTTTGGGTTTATACAGACTTATGGAGAAGCCTGCATTTACAAGAAAGTGAGTGGGAGCTCTGTAGCATTTCTCATATTATATGTAGATGACATACTTTTGATGGGAAATGATATAGAACTTTTGGACAGCATTAAGGCCTACTTGAATAAGTGTTTTTCAATGAAGGACCTTGGAGAAGCTGCTTACATGTCACGCCCAATATGCGACCCTATCCAAAAGGAACTCGAAGGTCCCACCAAGGATAGACCCGCATATTGAAACGCTTTTGCAAGGTGAATATCATTACATCAACATTACATAATAAATAGGGATACATACAAAAGGCATACAATGCCACACGAATACAATATCACAATACATAGGAGCATCATCCGACTACGGATGAAACACAAACAGAAACTCAAACGACATCCACCCTGCTAGCCCAGGCTGCCGACCTGGAACCTATCCCCTGATCGAAGAAGAAGCAGAAGAAGAACTCCAAGACAAGCAAACATCGCTCTCGCGTCAAGATCATCGCAAAACCTGTACCTGCAACTGTTGTTGTAGTAATATGTGAGCCACGAGGATTCAGCAATCCCATTACCATGGGTATCAAGACTAGCAAAGCTTAATGGGAAAGGAAGGGGTAAAGTGGTGAGGTTTCACCAGCGACTAAGCATATATGGTGGCTAACATACACAAATAAGAGAGAGAAGAGAGCAAAAGGAACGGTCGTGAAGCTAGCAATGATCAAGAGGTGATCCTGAACTCCTACTTACGTCAAACATAACCCAAAAACCGTGTTCACTTCCTCTACTCCGCCGAAAAGAGACCATCACGGCTACACACGCGGTTGATGCGTTTTAATTCGGATCTGGTGTCAAGTTATCTACAACCGGACATTAACAAATTCCCATCTGCCTATAACCGCAGGCACGGCTTTCGAAAGATTATACCCTGCAGGGGTGTCCCAACTTAGCCCATGATAAGCTCTCGCGATCAACGAAGGATATACCTTCTCCCAGGAAGACCCGATCAGACTCGGAATCCTGGTTTACAAGACATTTCGACAATGGTAAAACAAGACCAGCAAAGCCGCCCGAATGTGCCGACGAATCCTGATAGGAGCTGCACATATCTCGTTCTCAGGGCACACCGGATTGTCCAAACTTCCGGTAGGCCAGCGCAGAGTTTCCCCTGGTGGCCACCGGCGGCTGACAGGTTGGACCAACACTCACGATGAGCACTGGCCCGGGGGGAGTAAAATAAAGATGACCCTCGAGAGAGCGACTCCCAAGGGAAAAGTAGGTGGTGGTGAGGCAAATGATAAAACCAATGTTGGGCCTTGCTGGAGGAGTTTTATTCAAAGCGAACTGTCAAGGGGGTCCCATAAATCACCCAACCGCATAAGGAACGCAAAATTCGGGAACATAACACCGGTATGACGGAAACTAGGGCGGCAAGAGTGGAACAAAACACCAGGCATAAGGCCGAGTCTTCCACCCTTTACCAAGTATATAGATGCATTAATAATAATATAAGAGATATTGTGATATCCCAACATAATCCTGTCCATCATGGAGCAATCTTCAACTTCACCTACAACTAGCAACGCTATAAGAGGGGCTGAGCAAAAGCGGTAACATAGCCAAGCAATGGTTTGCTAGAAAGGGTGTCAAAGGTTAGAGGTTCATGGCAATTTGGGAGGCTTGATGAGCAAAAGATAGGTAACGCAGCATAGCGATAGAACGAAGCAACTAGCATAGCAATGATAGTAGTGAGATCTAGGGTAGTGGTCATCTTGCCTGAAATCCCGCTAGGAAGAAGAACGAGTCCATGAAGAAGATGAAGCCACGAAGACGAACCAAGCATAGATGAACGAATCCTCACGATTGCAACGGAAACAGGAACTATCGAAAAGAAGCACATAACATAGTAAACACACCACACATGAACAAGACATGATGCACAAACAAACATGATGCATGACAAAGCTACATGAAGCTACTCATGGCAAGAGATGATGCAAACAAGAACAACACATCAAGGCAAGTTTAAATGAGGCCGGGAACAACATATAACAATTCCGGTAAGTCCTCATTTGCAAATTTCGAAATTGGTCCAGATCTGAATAAACATTATGTTCAAGTTGTTAAACAGCAAGTTAAGATGCACCAAGATGATCTACACGAGATTCTAGTCAAGTTACATATGAAGTTCATTTAGTTCGGAGCTACGGCCTAGAAGATATGAGCAAAACAAGTTAAACATGGCATTGATGCGAAATGCATACAAACATCAAGCAAACACCTCAAAACAAGGATGCAACATGATAATATGAAGCTACATGCAAATCTAAGCAAGTTTCATATAGAGCACACTCAAAACGGAGCAACGGTTCAACACATACACTCTATACAAGTTATAATAACAATCTGTCCAAAACAGCAACTAGGCATATTGCAAGCATCAAAACAATATGCTACAGGACCTCAACAAGAAAACAAAAGGCATGGGCATGATGTACAGGTAAAGCATAACAAAACATGAACACTGAGCTATCTCCAGAAATCACTAGAACATGCTCAAACACACATGACAAGATTGCAAATAATAACAGTTCAGACTTTGCAGAAAATAACATCAGGTTGCATTGTTTAGAGCTATCAAACAACATGTTACAGGAACTTATCATGGCAAACAAAGGCATTGCGTGATACTACTAAATGCATAGAACAAAAGTCCTTTACTGACCATGAGCCAAAAAGGATCAGAAGATATGATGGCACCCATGTAAACATAGCAAGTAATAATACATATTCATACATGGTAGGAACAATGATAAGTAGGTATACAGATGAGCTTGTAGCACTCACCACAGAGCAATACATGGCATGGCAAGGCAACCAACAGTAAGAAGGCATGTTTAAGAAGCTAAGCATGGCAAGAGAAAGTCCATAGGGTGCATGGAACACTAGCAACAATCATGGCAACAACTGAACTTAATGTTAACAGGCTGACAGCAACATTATGTAGCAACTTTGGAGCAAGTTTACAACAAGCTACAACAGCTATAAATGCAACCAGGGGCATGGATGGATAGAGCATAACATGTAGAACAAAACACCCTTAGTGAACATTTCCAGATTATGCATAGAATGACTTGTAGCAGCAGGTTTACATAGCATCACGAAATAACAGATTCAGCCTAGCAAAACAGCAACAGTAAGTACCCTACTAAACAAGCTTGATTCACTCACCACAAGTCATTGCATGACAAGATAAGCATAGAATCAGCAAGAAGACATGTTTATGAAACAAACAAAGGCAAGAACAAGTTCATAGCATACAAGGATCAACTACAACAACCTTGGCAAAATTGAATAACATGTAAACAATCTGCCAGGAAACATTTTGTAGCAAAAGTAGAGCACGAAAATGACATGCTAGACTACTCCATAATTACAAGCAAGTGAATGGATGGATAGAGCATAACCATATGTTAAAAACATCCTTATTGAAGTATCTCAAAATATGCTTCTATCTCTCTGTAGCATCATGTTTATATGGCATAAAAATAACAGCAGAACGGGGACTAAAATCAGCAACATCACGAAGCCTAGTTTACATGCTTGCGCTAGTCACCACATTGATCACAAAAATACATGGTAAGCACCTCTGCAAAGATGGCATGGCATAGATCAAAACACATGTAGACATCAACCTCATAGGATGCACACATCAAACATGGCAAAAATGACAAATGAGCATGTTATAACAGTTTCAGCATATTAACAGCAACATGCACTCTTGCAATGATGATTCGGGCATCAAGATGAACTCAAAAGAACATGATGCAATGGAATGAAATGAAGTACTCGTTGAGGCGAACAATTTGACATATTACACGCACGAAATGGAGCAGTACGCAGCAAGTTATGATGCAATGAACAGGGTATGAAAATGCTGAAATATTTCGGGACAGTCAAAATATAACCTCGGGGAGAAGTTGGACGGGGAGGACCCTGGACGGAGCGGAGCGGGACTGCGGGGCGCGTTTGGTTCGGGGATGGATGGATCTCGTCCCGATCCAACTCCGGCGACGACGAGGCATCTCCGGCGAGGAGGAAGCCGGCGAGGGGCGCGGGGCGGCAGGGCCGGGCCA
>NC_041381.1:71182619-71189748 GCF_002162155.2 Triticum dicoccoides
GCGGGCAGACGGCGGCGGTGGCCCGGGCTCGCGCGGGCCTGATCCAGGTCCCGCGGGCCGCGCGGGTGGGAGGAGAGAGAGAGGGAGGCGCATGGACACGTGGCGGCGCAGGATTCGCGGAGGGGCAGCGGTTGGACGTGTCCGGCGGGACTGGACATGTCCGGCGGGTGAGAGAGAGAGTGGCTAGGGTTTCATCTGCGATTTGGACGGGAAGGGACACATATATATAGGTAGAGGGAGCTAGGAGGGTCCAAATGAGGAGCAGTTTTTGGCCACGCGATCGTGATCGAACGATCGAGAGCATGGAGGGGAGTTTGCTGGGTTTTGGGCCAATTTGAAAGGGTGTTGGGCTGCAAGACAAAAGAGGCTTTTGCGGTTACCCGGTTAACCGTTGGAGTACCAAACGACCTCCAAATGGCACGAAACTTGACAGGCGGTCTACCGGTGCTATACCAAGGCTGCTTGGCAAACCTCGGTCCATTCCGAGAACCTTTAACACCCGCTCACAACGAGAGACAAAAAGGAGAACGCTGGAGGGCATAGGAGCGTCGGATTGCAAAACGGACAACGGGGAAAATGCTCGGATGCATGAGACGAACACGTATGCAATGCAATGCACATGATGACATGATAAAATGCAACACGCAAGCAAATGACATGGCAACAATGACGAATAACTGGCAGACACCTGGCGCATCGGATCCGGGGCGTTACATTACATATTAGGCATCAAGATCTATAGGGATAGATCGAGACGCCTCATAGGTCTTTCACAAAGCACATACCTTGATAAGATATTGAAGAAGTTCAATATGGATCAGTCCAAGAAAGGGTTCTTGCCTGTATTGCAAGGTGTGAGATTGAGCTCGGCTCAATGCCCGACCACGACAGAAGATAAAGAAGAGATGAGTGTCATCCCCTATGCCTCAGCCATAGGATCTATTATGTATGCCATGCTGTGTACCAGACCTGATGTAAACTTTGCCGTAAGTTTGGTAGGAAGGTACCAAAGTAATCCCTGCAAGGAACACTGGACAGTGGTCAAGAATATCCTGAAGTACCTGAAAAGGACAAAGGACATGTTTCTCATCTATGAAGGTGACGAAGAGCTCGTCGTAAAGGGTTACATCGACGCTAGCTTCGACACAGATCTGGATGACTCTAAGTCACAAACCGGATACGTGTATATGTTGAATCGTGGAGCAGTAAGCTGGTGCAGTTGCAAGCAGAGCGTCGTGGCATGATCTACATGTGAAGCGGAGTACATGGCAGCCTCGGAGGTAGCGCATGAAGCAATATGGATGAAGGAGTTCATCACCGACCTAGGAGTCATACCCAATGCGTCGGGGCCAATCACTCTCTTCTGTGACAACACTGGAGCTATTGCCCTTGCCAAGGAGCCCAGGTTTCACAAGAAGACCAGGCACATCAAGCGTCGTTTCAACTCCATCCGTGAAAATGCTCAAGATGGAGACATAGATATTTGCAAAGTACATACGGATCTGAATGTCGCAGATCCGTTGAATAAACCTCTTCCGCGAGCAAAACATGATCAACACCAGAACTCTATGGGTGTTCGATTCATCACAATGTAACTAGATTATTGACTCTAGTGCAAGTGGGAGATTGTTGGAAATATGCCCTAGAGGCAATAATAAAAGGATTATTATTATATTTCCTTGTTCATGATAATTGTCTTTTATTCATGCTATAATTGTATTATTCGGAAATCGTAATACACGTGTGAATACATAGACCACAACATGTCCCTAGTGAGCCTCTAGTTGACTAGCTCGTTGATCAACAGATAGTCATGGTTTCCTGACTATGGACATTGGATGTCATTGATAACGGGATCACATCATTAGGAGAATGATGTGATGGACAAGACCCAATCCTAAGCATAGTCATGGTTTCCTGACTATGGACATTGGATGTCATTGACTAGTTCATTTTGCTAGAGCTTTTCCAATGTCAAGTATCTTTTCCTTAGACCATGAGATCGTGTAACTCCCGGATACCGTAGGAGTGCTTTGGGTGTACCAAACATCACAACGTAACTGGGTGACTATAAAGGTATACTACGGGTATCTCCGAAAGTGTCTGTTGGGTTGACACGGATCGAGACTGGGATTTGTCACTCTGTATGACGGAGAGGTATCACTGGGCCCACTCGGTAATGCATCATCATAATGAGCTCAAAGTGACCAAGTGTCTGGTCACGGGATCATGCATTATGGTACGAGTAAAGTGACTTGCCGGTAACAAGATTGAACGAGGTATTGGGATACCGACGATCGAATCTCGGGCAAGTAATATACCAATTGACAAAGGGAATTATATACGGGGTTGCTTGAATCCTCGACATCGTGGTTCATCCGATGAGATCATCGAGGAGCATGTGGGAGCCAACATGGGTATCCAGATCCCGTTGTTGGTTATTGACCGGAGAGCCGTCTCGGTCATGTCTACGTGTCTCCCGAACCCGTAGGGTCTACACACTTAAGGTTCGGTGACGCTAGGGTTGTAGAGATATGAGTATGCAGCAAACCGAAAGTTGTTCGGAGTCCCGGATGAGATCCCGGACGTCACGAGGAGTTCCGGAATGGTCCGGAGGTAAAGAATTATATATGGGAAGTCGAGTTTCAGCCATCGGGAAAGTTTTGGGGGTCACTAGTATTGTACCGGGACCACCGGAAGGGTCCCGGGGGTCCACCGGGTGGGGCCACCTATCCGGGAGGGCCCCATGGGCTGAAGTGGGAGGGGAACCAGCCCCTGGTGGGCTGGTGCGCCCCCCCCCCCTGCACCTAGGGTTGGGAACCCTAGGGGAGGGGGCGCGTCCACTTGCCTTGGGGGGCAAGTTTCCCCCCTTGGCCACCGCCCCCACTAGGAGATCCCATCTCCTAGGGCCGGCGCCCCCCTGGGGTCCCTATATAAAGAGGGGGGAGGGCAGCTGCACCCTGACACCTGGCGCCTTCCTTCCCCCTTTGCTACACCTCTTCCTCCCGCAGATGCTTGGCGAAGCCCTGTCGAATCCCTGCTGCATCCACCACCACGCCATCGTGCTGCTGGATCTTCATCAACCTCTCCTTTACCCTTACTGGATCAAGAAGGAGGAGACGTCATGCTGACTGTACTTGTGTAGAATGCAGAGGTGCCGTCCGTTCAGCGCTAGGATCTCCGGTGATTTGGATCACGACGAGTACGACTCCCTCAACCCCGTTCTCTTGAACGCTTCCGCTCGCGATCTACAAGGGTATGTAGATGCACTCCTCTCTCTCGTTGCTAGATGAACTCATAGATTGATCTTGGTGAACGTAGGAAAAAATTTATTTTATGCAACGTTCCCCAACATATGCACCATGGATTATGAGATTCATCAGGACAAGGTCTTCACTCAATTACAAGGCTGATACTCTGAACCACGGCAGCTTCTTGCCTCCAATTGAAGTCCTCAAACGGACATATTCCTTAGCTGATGACAAAGGCAAGGCAACTGCTGTGATAGATGAAGGCATTCATCCATTGGATGGTCAATTTCGCAAGGCTGCATCCTACTCCACCAATGATGACTCTGCCACACATGACTCTAGCGCTAAGCAAAATCCTCAAGCCACAGCACCCAGGGTGATGACTGATCGTGAGTTACTCCTCAGTCTTCATCAGAAAGTTGATCGCAATCATAAATGGGTCAAGCATCAGTTTGGTTCAATTCTTCACAACATGACCTCAACACACAATGCAGTGAAGAAAAACCACTACTACCTCCATGAAACTTTCAACCGTACCTGGGCTGTTCTATTTCATGTCTACAGCGCTGATGATCTGAAGAAAATGGGTCTCAAGGAAGAATTTGACTGGTCTGCACCTCCACCGAAGAAATTCAAGAATGTCAAGGTTCCTTCCTTGGTGGCCAGCTCCTATTCTTCATCACGCGACACTGATGAAAATGAAGACTTGGACGACACTGTGGCAGGCCCTACTACGACAACCGACCCCGACAACGCTGGCGCTCCTCCATCAACTTGATATTCTTCAGGGGCGTTAGTCCTCAGTTTCAACCCTTTTGGTCATTTGATGACAAAGGGGGAGCAATTTGAGTTAGTCTTCAAGCGGGTCTATTATATGGGCGTTTTTTTTGCTAAGTTACAACTCTCGTTCTTCTGAAACTTTATTGGATCGAGTTGTAAACTTAAACCCGATGGTGCTTTGATGCTTTTGATGCACTATGCTTTGATACTCTTGATACATTATTCTGCATGCTTGTTTCTCATTAATATTATTGCACGCATGCTGAATTTCATCAGGCACCATATTTCATCATGCATTTCAAATTCTTCATATTATATGTCAAATGCGTGTATGAATTACAAGATATAGGGGGAGATCCCCATGATTCAACTCTTCAAGTGTGCATTGCTTCAAAAGCAAATTCCTCACTATGCACATCTTCAGGGGGAGTTCTTCTATATCTTGCAATCAAATTCCTCAATATCAGTACTTACACTTCATATGTTTATCCCCGTTGAAAACTTAACCTATATTGTCATCAATCACCAAAAAGGGGGAGATTGTAAGTGCATCTAGTGCCCCTTAGTGATTTTGGTGTATCGAAGACTTATAGGTTAAGGGACTAATGTGTTTATGAGTGTACACAGGTCTATAAGTCTATGAGGAGTTTGATATTTACAGAGAAAGTCGACCCCTAAAAATGAATATCTTCGACTGAAGATTTTGGTATTCCTGAAGACTTTCATGAAGACTTTGAAAGTGAAGAAATTGGTGTGTCCGTGAAGACTTGATATTCATGCGAGGAATATGAAGCTTGAAGACTTTCATTTTCATAGTTTTGTTTTTCTCTTTCTTGAGTCATAGGAAACACCGTACTGTTAAAGGGGGTCGAGGAAATACTAAGGAAAAATTTCCTTGTGATGCTCAACTCAAAATCCTACACCTACCAATCCCTTCGAGTGAAGCCTTTGGAAATCTCATACAGTTCAGTCAATTTCTTTAGTGACAGAGACGAAGTTCTTATGGTCGCTGAGGAATTTGTTCTGACTGAGGAGTTAGGAATTCGCCAGTGCGGATTGCCTACACAGTGAGGAACATGATAGCCCTGAGGAATTTGAGAGTCAAATTTCCGACCGTTGCTGTGCTGCGCGCCAGTTGTCCCAAAGTATCTTATCCACCTAACGGTCATATCAGACAAGGGCACTTATGTCTTATCATGTCGGGCTGCTCCCTAGGCTATAAATAGCCGCCCCCTACAACCACTAGCTGGTTGGCTGCTCCGAGAGAAACTGACACTTGTCATTTGAGAGCACCCCATCCTCCGAGGACTTTGAGCGAAAATCATCGAGTGAGGAAAAACCCAAACCCAAACACCTACAAACCCAAAGTGATTGAGCATCACTGAAGAGATTGATCCTGCGTGGATCCGACGCTTGTTACCTTTGAAGACTGTGCTTCTTCCAGACGGTTAGGCGTCATGGTCTAGAGCATCCAAGAGGAATTGTGGATCGCCGAGTGACCAAGTCTGTGAAGGTTTGGAAGTCGCCTGAAGACTTACCACGAGTGATTGGACAAGGTCTGTGTGACCTTAGTTCAAGGAGAATACGGTGAGGACTTGGTGTCCTGAGCTGCGTGCTCAGCGACTGGGTGTCCGGGACTGTGTGTCCTCGAGTTTAAATACTCAGCCGCTCCAACCAGACGTACAACTAAGACAACTGTTGGAACTGGTCTACCAAATCATTGTCTTCACCAACCTTACTAGTTCTATTTCGTCAACTCTTTCATTTCCTCATTACTGTGTTGAGTGATTGTTCATATCTGTGTTTGAAGACTTTGACTGAAGACTTTCTCAATTTCCTCGGTTCATTTTCTTCAGTCTGTTTGTCTTAATCTTGTGTTATCCTGTGATTACGCTTTCTGTACTCTGTGCTTGTCTTCATTTCATCATGATGACCATGCCTGTATTCTGCTATGCTTACTTCTGAGTACTTATTCCACTGCAAGTAGTTCTTCGCTAAGGAATTTCCTCACCGGCAAATTCCTCAGTGAAGAATTCATAAAAATCGCCTATTCACCCCCCTCTAGTCGATATAACGCACTTTCAATGACGCCCCTCGAGACGTTGGCCGCCTATAACTATTGCCCTACTTCGATATTTGCCGCAATACTCACCTTCCCCCCAACTTCTTGCCCTAGATCTCGCTTAGTCTGGCATGTCATCATCCGTCCCTAGCCAGAGGAGGGCAGCTCGCCGGCTCGCACGAAGGAGGACTCCTCACCACCCCTTGCCGCCCCACAAATACAGATGAACCATTCATTTAGGGGATTAAGGGGTAGCTAGCAAACCCCTTACATGACCTTTTCCCTAAATATGACCCCGTCCCCAACCCCCCCCCCCCAGTCGCTCATTGTTAGTTCAGTAGTGAGTAGTCTGAGCGAAAAGCCGCCTACCTCCTGCTCGTTCACAGTCTCCCTACCCCCGACACCACCATCCCTATCCTCACCATCGGCCGCCCCTTCCCTGATGACCGACGGAATGGAAAGGTCGTCCCCCGCCACACCTCCGGACACCATCACCGGTGCCGAAGACCCACCGTAGGTCATGAATTTGACACGCACTACCACAGAAACGACGATGACAAGGGAGGAACATCATCGACAACACATCGTCGCCGATGGCTGCCGGTAGCCGCTCCGCCATCACAACCGTACCAAAGGCGTTCGACAACACGGTGGCGGCGGCGATGAAGATAAAGAAGATCGCAGCCATCCCGACGCTTCCCCCTCGACCTACCATGGTGTTGAGGAGTACCAATCGGTGTCCTGCAGCCTCACCGCCACCCCTCTCACCTCCGGCGGGTGAGGACGAGGTGAGTGAATTGCAAAAAATCACCACATTTGGGGCATCGATTGCAGAAAACCACCTAGTCCCTAATTTTGTGCAAAAATCACCGCGTTTCTAGTGAACTTTTTGCAAATTGCACTGGTAAGGTGATTTAGCCTGATTGATTACTTTTTGACGGGTGGGGCCGGATTGTAAGGAGATGATTTCGTAAAAAAATTGACATACAGCTCCCTGGATTTCACAAAGATACCCTTATTCAAAAAATGAAAAAGC
>NC_041381.1:71189928-71220791 GCF_002162155.2 Triticum dicoccoides
CACACCCGTCGCCTTCCTCCTCTGAGGTGGTGGCTGGCCACGGCGAGGCGGCCTCCCTCCTCCCTGGCCTTGCTCGTGGGTGGGGCGGCCTCCCTCCTCCATGGAGGAGGTTGGAGCTCGTGGGCGGGACGCCCAGGCCGCTCGACGCCCAGCAGCGTGGTGCCGGCCGTGGCGCTGCCGTTCGCCGGAATCAGCACTAGCAGCGCGAGCTCGGCTGCTCGCGACCTTGAAGGCTGGCGGTGCCTCTAGTCTCCGAACAACGTCGGGGAGCAGGGAATGTGCTGTGTCGGGGCGTCACCATGGAGGAGGTCGAAGCTCGAGCTCCATTGCTGCATCACACGGTTGGATGCAGAGGCATCGTGCCCCAAGACGTCGTCGCTGCTCGCCAAGATGTCGCCACCGGCCCGATCTACAGAAGCCTAGCCACGCTGACGCGGATGCATCGTGCGCTAGGACGCCGCCGCCCGCGGCTGCTGCTGCTGCTCGTCGTCGCTCCAGCATCCCCGAACCAGCGCGAGCACGCCTCCTCCTGTGGCCCAGCGCGAGCACGCCTCCTCCCGTGGCCCAGCACGCCTCCGCCCGCCGTCAACCCAGGGCGTCGCTCCGGCGTCCCAGGCCAAGCAGCGCGGCGGATGCCAGGAACCCGAAGCCCAGCGCGCCTCTGCGCAGGGGTGGGGGGCTGATTGCTTTTATGTTTTAGATCAAGGGATGTGTGTGTAAATTTTTTGCTCTTACAATCTGGCCCCATTTGTCAGAAAATGGTTAAATGAAACAAATCACCGTATCAACGGAATTTGCAAAAAGTTTACTAGAAACGCGGTGATTTTTGCACAAAATTAGGGACTAGGTGGTTTTCTACAATCGATGCCTCAAATGTGATGGTTTTTTGCAATTCATTCGGACGAGGTGGATTCGGCCAATACCACGAGCACACGCTTGGGCTTGATGACGTTTCGATGTCAATGCCATATGCTCAAACGGGAGAAGCCGAGGCGGCGAACAAGATCAAGGAGGTCAAGGAGAGTCAAGTAATCAAGAAGAAGAAGAGAAGAAGAAGAAGAGTAGGGCAGAGAGCTACAAGATCGAGGAGGACAACGCTTCGTGTGGAGCTTGGGTCGGCATCTTTCTTGATATTTCACGTTTAGATTGTCTATGTGTTGTGTTGAAATGTGATCAACTCGTTACGATTGTGACCGCCGGTGCCGGGGACGGATGACGGAGTGTGGCCAGCACGCCGACACGCTCGGCCATCATCATCCCGCAGATCAGATGCGGGCGTGAGGCGGCCATGCGGACCCGTGTGTGTGCCCACCACGACCACGACCACCACCCCGCCAGGAATCCGGCGTGTCCCCACTGAGGAGAGATCGCCAGCAATCCGCGGCGGCGTCGCAGCGATAAGGGGAGAGGATAGAGCGCGGGCGGCGCAGCCAATCAGCGCCCGGAGGCCAGCACGCGCCCCTCATCCCCTCCCGGATTCTCTTCCACGCCGGCCCGCATGTGGCTTAACCCAACCCCCGCCCACGCCCACACCCAACCCAACCCAGCACGCGCGCGCATTAGAAAATTTGTCCCCAGAGCCGCCCCGGCTCCCTTCTTCTTCCTCGCAGACGCTCGCGGCGGCTCATCCTCCCTCCCTCCGAGAACGCACGCACCGGCCGGCGGTGGAGAGAGGGGGAGGGTGGGAGAAGCAGCCGTATAAGGATCTCTCTCCGGTTTTATCTATCTATCTGCATCAATCTACCTACCTACGGTTCGGTGGGCCGGGCTGAGAAGGGAGGGAGGCCGCTGCTGCATTTTCTTGTGGGTCTGATGATGGCGGGAGCGACGTCAGCCACGGCCGCCGCGGGCGCATTCGCCGCCGCCGCCGCTGCCAGCGCCAAGGCGGCGTGCCCCTGGGCCGTCGCCGCCGCCGGCGGCTGGAGGCGGTCCGGCGTCGTCGTGCGCTGCGACGCCGGCGGGGATGCCCAGGCGGCGTCCAAGGCGGCCAGCATCACCGCGCTCGAGCAGTTCAAGATCTCCGCAGACCGTGAGTCCCTTCCCCCTCCTCCAATTTGCCGCCCTTGATGCACTACTTGGAGAGTTGGAGAAGAGAAAAAAGAAAAACTGCATTGTTCACCCCCAGTTTTGCTTTGATTGTTGTGAGCACTGAGCACATGCAGCATTCTTGCAGGTTATTCATCTATCATTACTAATTACTACTTGTGTTCACAGCCTATCTGTTCAGGTTTATACAGAACCAAAGACAATTGGACTTGGAGATTGTGTGATATCTTGTCGATTAGTTTTCTCTTTCTGCACTGAGTGTTGAAAGGTTCCCAACTTCTAGTGGCAACTGATCTTGTTCACAGATTGGCAGACCATTAGCACTACAGCATGGTTGATATAGGAGCTTAACAAAAATGTGTTAATTACCGTTGCAGCCTAAATAAAGGAGCCTACCTGACTGAAATTGCCAATTATATACTAAGATCACACAAGATAACAAGGTAAGAATGGACACTAGTTGTTGCATGCTTCAGGTATCAGATATTGACCAATTATTACAGGGAAAAAGTGGGTTCAGGTTCTCCTTGTTTTGTTCTGAGTCTCCCGCTGCTAAAACTTCAAGATTCGAAGTATGCAGTTACTTGATTCAGAATGTATACGTGTGCGACTCCACTAGTGTAAGAACACAATACACCCCTTATAATTACAACATATCAAGAAATCAATATGTAGTGAAAGTAGCTGTTGAAGGAGCGGAACCGACTCATCTTTAATCAAGATCAGCTCCATCTAGTTGACGTGGTGACCCTTGCTCATGAGGACTTTGCCCTGTGTTGCTTGGCTTTGCTTGTACACTAGTCTGATCGCCTGTAGAAAGTTGCTTGTTTGTTTTGGCTTAGGAGGATATTTAAGCACTACTTTTTCTTCCTACTCAAGTGATTCGACTTTTCTGCTTATTTTTGCTTGCTGTGGCATAAACTTCCATGCGGCGGTTTGTGCTAACGAACTTCCTCTCCTCGTTTCATGAATGAGCAGAGCTCTTACATCCGTGCTTAAAAAGGGAAAATTGTTATGGCCATTTTTGCTAACAAACTTCTTTCCTCTTTTCCTTCTTTGTGCTTGCTTGCTGTGGAAAGCCGTGTAACAAAGTTCTTTTCCTACTTTAATGAATGGGCAGAGCTCTGGCATCCTTGCTAAAAAAAACGTTATGACAATTTGCAGTCAAACTTAGTTAGTTCCATTCTTTCATTTTAAAAAAGTATGTCTATTTGCAGCATGTGACAATGTTTTTTTTTCACTACCAGGGTACATGAAGGAAAAGAGTAGCATCGCTGTAATAGGCCTCAGTGTGCACACAGCACCAGTGGACATGCGTGAAAAACTTGCTGTTGCAGAGGAGCTATGGCCCCGTGCTATTTCAGAACTCACCAGCCTGAATCATATTGAAGAGGCTGCTGTTCTTAGTACCTGCAACAGAATGGAGATATATGTGGTGGCTTTATCGTGGAACCGTGGTATTAGAGAAGTAGTAGACTGGATGTCAAAGGTGAGAGTTATTTGATCAAATGCTTGTTTGCCCTGCTTAGCCCTTTTTGGTTGCTCAAGAGCGCAGTATTATCAATGAAGCTCTAATGCTCATCATGCTGTTTTTTTGTTTTTTTTTTTTTGCAGAAAAGTGGAATCCCTGCTTCCGAGCTAAGGGAGCATCTCTTCATGTTGCGTGACAGTGACGCCACACGCCATCTGTTTGAGGTATCCTCTGGGCTTGACTCTTTGGTTCTTGGAGAAGGACAAATCCTTGCTCAAGTTAAACAAGTTGTTAGAAACGGGCAAAACAGTGGGGGCCTGGGAAAGAACATTGACAGGATGTTCAAGGATGCAATCACAGCTGGAAAGCGCGTCCGCTGTGAGACCAACATATCAGCTGGTGCTGTGTCCGTCAGCTCAGCTGCGGTTGAATTGGCCATGATGAAGCTTCCAAAGTCTGAATGCTTGTCAGCCAGGATGCTTTTGATCGGTGCTGGCAAGATGGGAAAATTGGTGGTCAAACATCTGATCGCCAAAGGATGCAAGAAGGTTGTTGTGGTGAACCGTTCGGTGGAAAGGGTGGATGCCATTCGCGAAGAGATGAAAGATATCGAGATTGTGTACAGGCCTCTCACGGAGATGTATGAAGCCGCTGCTGACGCCAATGTCGTGTTCACAAGCACAGCATCTGAATCCTTGTTATTCACGAAGGAGCATGCGGAGGCGCTTCCTCCTATCTCTCTTGCCATGGGTGGCGTCCGGCTTTTCGTCGACATATCCGTGCCAAGGAATGTCGGTGCCTGTCTATCTGAAGTGGAGCACGCACGGGTATACAACGTCGACGACTTGAAAGAGGTGGTGGAAGCCAACAAGGAGGACCGTGTGAGGAAAGCAATGGAGGCCCAAGCAATCATCACCCAAGAACTGAAACGGTTCGAGGCCTGGAGGGACTCGCTGGAGACGGTCCCGACCATCAAGAAGCTGAGGTCGTACGCCGACAGGATCAGGGCGTCGGAGCTCGAGAAGTGCCTGCAGAAGATCGGGGAAGACAACCTGAACAAGAAGATGAGGAGGTCCATCGAGGAGCTGAGCACAGGCATCGTGAACAAGCTCCTCCACGGCCCGTTGCAGCACCTGAGGAGCGACGGCAGCGACAGCCGCACCCTGGACGAGACGCTCGAGAACATGCACGCCCTCAACAGGATGTTCAACCTCAACACGGAGAAGGCGGTCCTCGAGCAGAAGATCAAGGCCAAGGTAGAGAAGACCCAAAGCTGAGGACCAGGAGACAGTTGTCAGTCTGTATATCTGCTTATACCACCCCCTCAACAGAATGTCTCTACATTCTAATCCCAGTACAGTATTTTTTTTTTACACTCCACTTACTGCCGAGTTCTTCTTGTGCCGTGAATTAGCCATGGCAGCCTCCAAATGTTTTGTAGAGAGGAGCGGCGAAGCATGTTTGCTCCAAAACTGCCTGCCTATGTACTGTACATTAATTACTGTGTCTGCTGTGGTTAGAGCCCAATTTTCAAGCTGTAGTATAATACTGTACACTATTGGACTTAATAAACAGGAATATATCAGTGTGTTAATGGTTTTATATACTGTACATAGCAATATAAGCTCCTGCATTTGAAACGTTGAGCATTAATAACATTTTCCGAAACTCTCTGAGGCCCTGTTCGTTTAATCCCCTCGCCACAGGGATTGGAGGGGATTGGAGAGGTTTGACAAGGATTTTGACTTACAAGGGATTTAATCCCCTCCAATCCCTTTCAAACCTCTTCAAACCCTGCCTAACCGAACAAGGCCTGAAGGTGCTCGGTCTGCTTATAGGGTTCAGTTGACTCCTTTCTTGGGTGCTATCTGGAGCTAGCGTTCATCTGTTGTCTCCCTGTGAGGAGGACAAAGTTGCTGGACACATGAATGATCAGTCCTCTGTCATCGTTTGAAGCTTGTACTAGCATGCATGTACTAGGAGATGGAGATTTTCATCTTGTTTGGGAAAAAGCTTGCACTAGCAGCATGCATGTTTCGTTGTCACCACGAGTCAAACTCTCAAAAGCCTAACCACGGGATGCTTTGACACGATCGATCAGCCCAGTCGGAATGACATGCTACGCAGAGGCCACGCCGTGTCACAGGCGTGTCATCTACCTCAACGCCCCACTGTCATCTACCTCATCATTTTGATGTAACCAAAGTTTCAGCAACATACAGAATGAAGCCTTTTCCAGTTACCGGGACAACCACCTACTGCTACTTCTAGAGTTCCATATTTCCAGTTCTAGTAAATTCACCTGCGCTTTCTAATCCACCTCAATTCATTAAAAACACAGTTTACGTCTAAGCGGCGCTGTCCATCCATGATTAAGCAAGAGCATGAGAAGGGCACAGCCACCTTCTGCTATTTTCAGATTACACTAGGTAAAAAGAAGCTGAGATTTGAGGAACAGGAAGAGGGAGACCAACGGGTATGGTGGAGGCACACTCCTCACTGTATATATGTGAGTTCCTGAAGTGGGGAGGCGTAAACACAGCGAACCGATGCGATGCTGGGAGCAGTGCTTCGTCCCACTCAGTGTGATTTAATCAGCAACGAAACGTCGAGCACCGGATGACCATTCTACACCGCAGAATGAACTAAATGAAATAGTGACGGATCTACTTTCTGCAAGCAGGCAACTTGGATATCTTATACTGGCAGGAGGGCCTTGTGTAAAGCAAAAGGTTCAACAATGCTGAGTTAGCCGCATAGACAATGCATCAACTAGTCAACCAAATCCATTGAAAAATTGATACTTTGCAGGAAGCAATTCAATGTTTTCCCGATATTTCCCTTCCCTTGAAAAGAGAGACAACAGCAAAGAAGTAGTTGAAGCTTCAAGTGAGATGATCTTCCCATCAACTTTAGATAAATAATTCCCGGCCCTGGCAATCTCACCTTTTTCCAACAACATTCTGATGATATAATTTATAAGACGAGAGCTGGGAGCACAACCACTCTTCTCCATTGATGAAAACATATTGTCAACTTCTTCCACTGATCCTTCCTTTAGAATATTTTTTATCACTATGCCGTAAGTAGAAGCATTAGGCACCAACCCACTGGCTGATACTGCAGCAAACAAATCGTTAGCTTCTTCTCTTCTCCGAACCTTGAACATTGCATTAATCATGGTATTGAGTGTTATAATATCGAACTTGACATTCATTGCTCCTAATTTCTGGAATAGTGCGATCGCTTCGTCTGCACAATTATTTTTACAAAGACCACCAAGTATTATATTGTATATGGAAATGCTCACTGGTATACCCCTTTCGGTCATCTCATGGAACATTTCCCTTGCAGCAACAGTTCTCCCAGCACGGAACAACCCATCCAGCATGATGCCATATGTAACAGTGTTAGGTTTAATTCTCTTGCGCGGCATTTCTCTGAATAGAATCAAAGCATCATTGATCCTTCCATTTCTACAATAGCCATCAAGAATTGAACTATACGTAACAACATTAGGCTCAATGCCAGCTGACACCATGGCATCAAGCACTCCGAGTGCTTCACCCATCTGGCCGACTAAGCCATATCCGTCAATCAGTGAACTGAATGTAATGACATTAGGCCTCTCGCCCATGCCTATAACCAAGTCAAAGATACCTTGTGCATTCATAACCCTTCCTTCTTTGCATAAAGAGTTTATTACTGAATTGAAGAACGCAATGTCAGGACGAGGAATACCTTTGTTCATCATTTCAGACACAAATTCCTTAACTTTAACCAAATCACCATGCATACAAAAACCCTGAATTAGGGAGTGATAAACAGTTGTGTCCGGCTGAACACCCATATCAGTCATCTCATTGAACTTGTCCATAGCATTGGCCAGCCTACGCAATCTGCAAAATGCGGCTATTACAGTGGAATAGGTGACTACATTGGGACTCACTCCTTTTTCCCGCATTTCAGTAAATATGAGCATAGCTTCATCCATCATTCCACGTTTAGCATATGCATCAATTAATATGGTGAAAACATGGCAATCGGCTACAAAACCATTGCTTTCCATTGAATTGAAGAGATCAATCATATCAGCAAAGCATCCCTCAGTGGCATACCCATGAAGCAAAATACGGTACGAGACGGCATCCAGTTTGTGGCCCTTGGCAGTCATGGAATAAAATATTTCTGCCGCTTCTTTGCTTCTTCCATGCTTGCAAAGGGAAGTCATTAACAAGTTGCAAGTGACTGCATTTGGTACAAGACCATGGCTTGTCATTTTTCTAAACATTTTAGCAGCCTCTTTCAACTGCCCTGATGTGGAATATCCATGGATCATGCAATTATATGTCACTGTGTTGGGTTGAACACCTTTATCGACCATCTGCTGAAGGACTAGTTCTGCCTTGTCCATCGCTCTGGCCTTGCACAATGCATCAATGATCAAGTTGTACGTCACCACATCAGGATCAACCCCTTGATGTATCATTTCATGGAATAGATTGCATGCCTTGCCTGTTTTGCCTTCTTTAAAAAAAACCATGGATGACTGTGCTATATGCCACCACATTGAGAGAGCAGGCACCTCCTCCTTCCGCCACAGTCTGTAGCAAGTCGAGTGCCCGCTGACTCATGCTATTTTCACATAAGCTCTTCAGAACAATGGAGTAGGAGATTGCATTAGGCACGCAGCCAAGCTCAGGCATCCTATGAAGCAGCAAGTTGACAGCCTCATCTGTACGTTTGGCGGAGCAGAGGCACTTGAGGAAGGTGGTGGCGATGATCTCATTTGTCTTCAGGCCCGTCCTGAGGAAGCGGCCGAATAAGGCAAGCCCTAGGTCCGGGCGACGCGCACCGCAGAAGCAGCCCATGAGGATGCCGTAGGTGTGGACTGTCAAAGGTGCCACCTGCTGGCTGGCTTCTTCTCGGCATACGCGGTTGAAGAGAGCGACGGCAAGGGCGGGGCCATCTCTAATGCAGGAGGCCGAGGCGGGCGCACGGGCGAGGGCGGAAAGGAAGCCGTTGAGGGAGCGCCCGGTGACCGGGGTGGCCTGCCGTAGCAATTCGTCGAACAGGTGGTGCGCGTCTTCTGGGCTGAGCGTCCCGGCACGGACACGCTCTGTGGCGGCGGCAAAGGCGGCATGGGGAGACCAGGAACGCGAGGGCGGCGAGGTGGAGGTGGAGGAGGAGCTGCGGTGGAGGAGGTGGAACATCGGCGCGGTGGAGAAGCGGCGGAGGCGGAGACGGGGCATCGGCGAGGTGGGGGACAGGGGAGGAGAAGTGGCGGAGGCAGAGGGCGGAGAATGGCTAGGTGGAGGAGGAGGAGGAGTGGTGGAGGCCGGACACTGTCTAGGTGGAGGACGATGAGCGGCGGCGGCGGCGGCGGATGGGGATGCGAGACATGGGCGTGCTCTGGCTCTGCACTGAGAAAGGGAGAATGGCCGGGACGAGGAGTATCCAGTCCCGATCTCAAATGCTCTCTTATAAGAGCAATTTGATAAAATAGCACACCTTTCCTCGTACGTTGATAAAATAGCACATCTTTCTTTTTGTTAGATTAAATGACACACTTTTCCTTCAGGGCTAGACAAAATGGCACAAACAGACATTTTTCTCAATTTTCAGGTCAGGACCTACACGTCATATTATTTTGGACGATTTTGCCCTTTGATCTGTTCTACGCAGTAAACTGGTTCAGTCGAACCTCTGTTTCGAAATAGAGCGAAAAGAAACGCAGCGAGGAAGATGGATCGCCGCCTCGCCGGCCCTGCCAATTACGTGCTCCCCTTATCTCCCGGCGCTTCGTCCCGTTTCTTCCCGTCTCCTGTCGCTCCACCCGTTCCGCCGCCGCCGCCGCATCTGGCCGTACAGGTTTCATCCCATCTTCTCTCTTGATCCGTGTTCTCTCTATACGTGATTCTTGTAATCTTCGAGTAATATTTGATGGATGAAGACACTGACTTATGCTCAAAAAAAAAAGAAGACACTGACTTATGCTAGCTACGGTTTTTTTACTGATGCTTTTCTCTTGTACTGTATCATATTTTCTCTGCGTACATGTATGTTTGTACGATTGTTTATTCATTTACTGATGCCTTTCACTTGTTCAGCTCTACTTCCCTGCTAAAGCAAACAACTATACCAGTCAGCAGCCACCTACAGGCTTCTACAGGAGCAAGCACCTACAGCCAGCAAACGAACGTACGCTACGGCGAGCGACCGGCCTGCACTGCCACGTGCTGCAGGGGGACTTCAAGTGGCGGCGCCCTTCTTCTCCCGCATTGCGATGAAGCAGCCGCAGCCCGCAGCGCGTACGGTGGCCGCGGCGCGCGGTAAGGTGGCGGACAGGGCGGCTCGGGGACGAATCACGGCGAGATCGTGGATGGTTCCGTCGTTCCTCTGTTCCGGTGTTCTCTCATCCTCTGGATCGTCTCGTCTCCTCTCTCGATCGAACCAGTCCAAAGTGTAAAATCGTCCAAAATAATATAACGTGTAGGTCCTGACGTGGAAATTGTGAAAAAAAGTCAGTTTGTGCCATTTTATCTAACCCTGAAGGAAAAATGTGTCATTTAATCTAACAAAAAGAAAGGTGTGCTATTTTATCAATGTACGAGGAAAGGTGTGCTATTTTATCAAATTGCTCCTCTTATAAACAGTAAAATAAAATTTAAAAAAAGGTAAATAAATTCCAAAAACTCTGAAAATTTTCCGTGCCAAACTTTGACAAATTTTTTTGTTAGTTTGCAAAAATTCATCAGGAAATAACATTCGTGGAAATCATGGCAAAAAAACAATGCTCCAAAAATACTATTTACGAAAGAATTTTGGAGTATTGATTTTGATATTTTTGCTGTGACTTCCAGGGATTTCAATTCATGATGAAAATTTGCAGGCACTCAAAACATTTGTCTAAGTTTGCACCAAAAATATTAAGAATTTTTTATATTTTGTTTCATTTTGTTCGGATTTACTATTCATCCCGAGCTCAAGTGGAAGGGGATTTTCGAGAATGAGGGTGATTCTTCCTGACACATGACTTCTATGCTTCCTTTCCCTGAAAACTAAAATGAAACTAGAAGATAAAGTTTGAATCTACGAAGAAAAGGTTTCTGTCTCGTGTACCGAAGCATAAGTGTTAATCCTATTATGGTTTACTAGCTCTGTGTCTAGTTTCCAGACGTCTATGATGTGTATCCCCACATAGCAGACGCAATTGGCACGAATTTGTATGTTTGGCATTTTTATGAAAATTGGCACTATGATAGTGTACCCCTAAATAACACATTGACAATTTTGTGGATTTCTTTTGATACCCATGAATTTAAAATATTTTAGAGATATAAAAAGGTCACCGGAGCTTGGAAGCCAAAATCAGTTTTACGGTGTTTAATAAGCTTTTTAAGGTTGGGACTAATTTTTTAAAGCATATTTCAAGGGTGTCAATAGCTTCAACCATATATTTGATGGCATGACATTATAAGTAAACACAAGTGCTTGTTCAAACAAGATCTCTTTTGGCGGACACACTGCTTGTTATTTAAAATGATTTCAACCAGACAATCTTCACTGATTTTGCTTTGTTCGACAGTATTCTTATATTCTAAGCGGCAGTGAGCCAGATTCGGCTCTGGTAACCATTTCTGGTCATTAGATCTTGAAAAAATCCTGCATAGATGAAAGTGCATTAAGTCGACTAGGGGGGGGTGAATAGGCGATTTTTACAAATTCGTCACTAAGGAATTTCAGGGTGAGGAAATTCCTAAGTCACGAACAACTAGCAGCAGAATAAGTACTCAAGTGTAAGCATAACCGAGTAACAACATAGTTATCATGATGATATGAAAAACAAACACAGAGCACAAGTAGCGTAAACATAGGATAAGCAGGCTGAAGATAGTGTGACTGAAGAAATTGGATTGAGGAAATAGAGAAAGTCTTCAGTCAAAGTCTTCAAACAGTAATGATCAGGTTCATCAACACATGAATGAGGAAATGAAAGGGTTGAGGAAATACAACCAGTAGGCTTGATGAAGACAATGATTTGGTAGACCAGTTCCAATTGTTGTGACAGTTATACGTCTGGTTGGAGCGGCTGAGTATTTAAACTCAAGGACACACAGTCCCGGACACACAGTCCCGGACACACAGTCCTCAACGTATTCTCCTTGATCTAAGGTCACACAGACATCACCCAACACTCACGGTAAGTCTTCATAGGTGACTTCCAAACCTTCACAGACTTGGTCACTCGGCGATCCACAATTCCTCTTGGATGCTCAGACCATGACGCCTAATCGTCTGGAGGATACACAGTCCTCAAAGATAACAAGCGTCGGTTCCACACAGGAACAATCTCTTCAGTGATGCTCAATCACTTTGGGTTTGTAGGTGTTTGGGTTTGAGATTTGGGTTTTCCTCACTTGATGATTTTCGCTCAAAGTCCTCGGAGGATGGGATGCTCTCAATTGACAAGTGTCAGTTTCTCTCGGAGCAGCCAACCAGCTAGTGGTTGTAGGGGGGCGGCTATTTATAACCTAGGGAGCAGCCTGACATGATAAGACATAAATGCCCTTCAATTATATGACCGTTAGGTGGTAGGATATTTTGGACAGCTGGCGTGTAGCACAGCAACGGTCGGATTTGAGGTTCGAATTCCTCAGGCCTATCATGTTCCTCACTGTGTAGGCAATCCGCACTGGTGAATTCCTAACTCCTCAGTCAGAACAAATTCCTCAGAGACCAGAAGATCTTCGTCTCTGTCACCGAAGAAATTGACTGGACTGATATGAGATTTCCAATGGCTTCACTCGAAAGGATTGGATAGGTGTAGGATTTTGAGATGAGCATCACTTGGAAATCAGTTTCCTTAGTATTACCTCGACCCCCTTTAATAGTACGGTGTTTCCTATGACTCAAGAAAGAGAAAATGAAACTACGAAAACAAAAGTCTTCACGCTTCATAATCCTCGCATGAATATCCAAGCCTTCAAGGTCACACCAATTTCTTCACTTTCAAAGTCTTCAGAAGAACCAAAGTCTTCAGCCGAAGACATTCATTTTTAGGGGTCGACTTTCACTGTAAATATCAAACTCCTCATCGACTTATAGAGCCTGTGTACACTCACAAACATATTAGTCCCTTAACCTATAAGTCTTCAATACACAAAAATCACTAAGTGGCACTAGATGCACTTACAATCTCCCCCTTTTTGGTGATTGATGACAAATAGGTTAAGTTTTCAGCGGGGATAAACATATTAATTGAAAGTGCTTATTATTGAGGAATTTGATTGCAATATATAGAAGAACTCCCCCTGAAGATGTGCATATTTGAGGAATTTGCTCTTGATAGCAGATGCACATTGTAGAGTAATATCATGGAGATCTTTCCCTATATCTTGTAATTCATACACGCATTTAACATAATGAATGAAGAATTTGAAATGCATGATGAAATATGGTGACTGATGTAATTCAGCATGCGTGCATAACAAATATGAGGAAGTAGCATGCAGAAAAACAGAGCAAAAGTATTAGGTCGCCATCGGACTTAAGTTTATAACTCGATCCAACAAACACTCCAGAAGAGCGAGAGTTGCAACTTAACATAAAAAAATGCCCATATAGATAGATCCGCTTGAAGACTAACTCAAATTTCTCCACCTTTGTCATCAAATGACCAAAAGGGACGAAAAGTGAGGACTAACGCCCCTGAATAATATCATCACGAAGTTGATGGAGGAGCGCCAGCGTTGTTGGGGTCGGTTGTTGTAGTAGGGCTTGCCGCAGTGTCGTCCAAATCTTCATTTTCATCAGTCTCGCACGATGAAGAAAATGAGTTGGTCACCAAAGAAGGAATTTTGACTTTCTTGAATTTCTTTGCCGGCGGCTTAGACAAGTCGAAGTCCTACTTGAAACCATCTGCTTAAGATCTTCTTCACCGTAGAGATGAGACAGAACAGCCCAGGTGCAATCAAATACTTCATGGAGGTAGTAGTGGTTCTTTTTCACTGAATTGTGTGTAGCAGTCATGTTATGAAGAATACCCATTTGTGGTTGTGATCGACCTTCTGATGAAGACTGAGGAGAAGCTCACGATCAGTCATCACCCTTGGAGCTGTGCCTTGAGGATTTTGCTTTGAAGCATTGGCGGCAGAGTCATGAGTGGCAGAGTCATCATTGGTGGAGTAGGATGCAGCTTTGCGAAACTGTCCATCCAATGGACGAATGCCTTCATCAATAATAGTGGCCTTGCCCTTCTCATCAGCTTAGGAAATAGTCCGCTTGAGGACTTCAATGGGGGGCAATTAACTTCCATGGTTAAGATTATCAGTCTTGTAGTTGATTGAAGACCTTGATCTGATGAATTTCATGATCCAGGGCGCGTAAGGCTTCAATTCAAACGGAGAAAGAGCAACATTTGCCATAGTCCTCATGAAGAAGTCATGGTACTTTATTGGAATACCATGCATGATATTCAATAGCAGATTCTTCATGATGCCAATGACTTCTTCTTCATTAGAGTCGTGGCCTTAGATAGGATTTGCGGTCTTGGTCAAAATGCGATAGACAGTACGAGGCACATAAAGCAATTCATTCATGAGGAATTTGGTTCTTGGGGCTTGGCCAGACTTCAGTGGCTTCATCAACACTTGCATGAAATGATCAGAGAGCTCAGGTTCATGATTGAGGAGACGTACACCTTCAAGGGGGGGACTGACAGGCAGGGCATGAAGCAATTCAGAGGCCAGTGCTTTGAAGTGAGTGTTCTCTGTCATCTAGTCCAACACCCAAGAATTTATATCATCATAATTTCCGGTGATGTGCAACGTCGCGTAGAATTAAAGAATTAGCTCTTCATTTCAATCACATATGTCAGTGAAGAAGTTGAGTAACCCAGCGGCATGAAGAACACTGAGGACTGGTGCGAAGCAAGGCAGCAATTCCATATCCACATGAGGAATATGCTCATGGTCAAAGATCTTGTCCTTATTGAATAGAAGTGAAGAATAGAAGTTCATCTGACTTGCTGTCCAGAAACGCTTCCTTCGAAGACGAGCAGTGTCATATGGGTTGTAATCAGTGAAGAATACAAGCTCGTGAAAGAAGTCATCAGCCTTGAACTTCTGCATCTTTGAGAACGGATTCTTTGGCTTGGGCTGAGGAGTATCAGTCAATGTCTTCACTGCCTCAGGAATCAAAGTCTCAGGAGCCGCAGGCTGAGGAATTTCAGTTTCTGCTTCAGTAGCAGCATGGGTCTCCTTTTCTTCAGCAGTTTTATCATCAACACTAGTGGCTGGAATTTCTTCAGTCATGGTAAGAAGAGATGCTTGAGGTTCATCAGAGCCCGTGTGAATTTCTTTAGTCTGGACTAGGGACTGAGGAATCTATTGCAGTGGGGTGAACATGGGGGAATTGGGGTGATGAATTTCCCAATAGTCATCATTCAACACTGGAGTGGTGCACCCAATGTCCACGTCTTCTTCTTCTTCATCAATTTCTTCAACGCCTGCCTCTTCAGCCATGAACTAAGGCATGGGCGATGATACCAGAGGGGTTGAAGTGACATTGTCCACTTCAATTTCTTTATCCATCTGCTCTGTCGAAGCAGCAGAAGGATCTTCTTCATCTGATTCGCTTGGAATCACATAATCTTCACCAAAAGAATTATTTCCTTTGATGGCATACTTGAAAGAGGAACAACATCTATTGGATTTGCAAATGAGTTGGTCAAAATCTTCGCTTTCTTGGGAGCAGAAGACTGTGAGGAAGCATATGCTTTCCTTTTCTTCACTGCAGCTCGCTCCGCAGCCTTGGTTTTCTTAACTTCTAATGTAGAAGGAAGAATAGGACTTGGTGTTGACGTTGGTGTAGGAGGAGCAGAGGAAATTGGTGCAGTTTCTTCAGGCACAATTGATGCAGTTGTCCTGACTTGTTCAGTTTCCTCAGGCGTAGCTTCAGATGCTTCAGCTGGCCTGTCTTGTTCTTCAGGTGCAACACTAGAGGTTGCCCTGGCAATTTCTTCAGCGGCTGGAATAGCTCCATCAGCCCTGGTGCTTTTAGTTTCATCAGCAGCCTAATTTTCATCAGCTGTGCTGGCATGTTCTTCAATAGGCTGTGCAGATGCTTCAGCCTGAGGAATTTCAATGTGCGTTGGAGTAGCAACATTTGGTGTAAACCCCTTCGCCATTCTGACGAATCTGACTTTGGCTCCCAGCCATTCTGCCTTCTACGCGTCAAATTCATCACTGAGTTTCTTGATCTCAGATTGCAGAGCGACAAGTTCATCAAGCGATAGCGTTAGAATGTTGTCCTTCAGAAAGCGCTATTTCTTGTATTAGGCTTTCTTCACAGACCTGGCTTTCTCAAATTTCCATTTTTCTTCAGAAATGAAGGCCGTCAACATATAACTTTGGCCAGGTGTGAGGTTTAATTCTGGCAAGGGAGTGTTTGGGTCCTTGTGCCAGAGGTCAATGAAGTCCAGGATCTTCTTCGGATCCAACATGAGTGGCACAGCACTGCCCTTGGCTCTAGCGGCCCTTTGCTGTCTGTCTCTGACGATTTCAGCTAATTCCTCATCATAAGCTTCGTCATCATCTGACGGCACTTGGCCAACTTGCTTCTTGTGAGGACTTGGTCTGGTGCCTCGTCTAGCAGTGGCCTTGGTCTTCAGCAAAGTGGGGCCTATTGAAGACTGAGGAGGAGCTGAAGATCTTGCAGATGCTCCTGAGGCAATTGAGATGCCTGTGGCCCTTTGGCAAGAGGTGAGATGCACAGGTGCCGAGTGTCGGTGTCAAAACCGGCGGATCTCGGGTAGGGGGTCCCGAACTGTGCATCTAAGGCTGATGGTAACAGGAGGCGGGGGACACAATGTTTACCCAGGTTTGGGCCCTCTCTATGGAGGTAATACCCTACTTCCTTCTTGATTGATCTTGATGAATATGAGTATTACAAGAGTTGATCTACCATGAGATCGTAATGGCTAAAACCCTAGGAGTTTGCCTGTATGATTATGATTAGGATTCCCTCTACGGACTAAGCCCTCCGGTTTATATAGACATCGGAGGGGACTAGGGTTATATAGAGTCGGTTACAGAGAAAGGAATCTACATATCCGAACTCCAAGATTGCCTTCCACACCAAGGAGAGTCCCATCCGGACACGGGAGAGGGTCTTCGGTCTTGTATCTTCACAGCCCATCAGTCCAGCCCATGTCAATAGTCTGGACGCCCGAGGACCCCTTAATCCAGGACTCCCTCAGTAGCCCCTGAACCAGGCTTCAATGACGAGGTGTCCAGCATGCAGATTGTCTTCGGCAATGCAAGGTGGGTTCCTCCTCCGAATACTCCAAAATAGTCTTCGAACACAAGAATTGTGTCCGGCTCTGCAAAACAAATTCCACACACAACCGTAGAGAGTATAATATTTCATGATTCCAATCCGCTGACAAATTTTATAGCGTGACATCATGTCACCGCCAAGCTTTTAAATCTAGGCCAATACGACTGATATATAGGCCGATATATCACTTTTGGGGCTCCACCGATATAAACATAACATATCATTTTGCAAATATCATTTTCCAACATATCATCCGATATGGACCGAAATATCTACCGATATACCCGATATCTAGCCCGATATGTCCACTGATATAGGACGGTACATACACGACAACAATTATTTATTAGATAGCAGTGAAATAAGATTATGCATTTACAACTTCATTATATATTATCAACATCATGCACAATGTTTCGTACAAATGCATATATATCATACTATTTTTAATCATAGAGTAAGCATTTTGTGCATCTTTCCTTAATAGTTTCTTAATCAACAAGTTAATAAACTAAGAATCTAAAAGTTACATGTTCAAGCTTTGACATATCATACATTTGGTTTTACTAAAAATAAATGTTTTGAACAAGAATAATGAAAAACCACTGCACATGTTTTCGTCGATATATCTACATATCGTCCGATATATCACCTGATATCCGACATCCGATATGTCAAAGCCAAACCGATATGAACCCGATATCTGATATTTTGAAGCTTGGTCACCGCTCGGCTATTATTTCGAACCGTTTTTAGCCTGCCACTCCATGTTTCGAGATGCGGTTCCATTGGCATGTTTTGTCAAAGCAGAGATCGTGTCCCTTTATTGCGGGATTCTCATCAACACGGGCGTGGGTTGTTGGGGAACGTTGTAGAAAATAAAAAATATCCTACGGTTTCACCAAGATCCATCTATGAGTTCATCTAAGCAACAAGTGATAGGAGTGCATCTACATACCTTTGTAGATCGCGAGCGGAAGCTTTCAAGAGAAAGGGGATGATGGAGTCGTACTCGCCGTGATCCAAATCACCAATGACCAAGTGCCGAACGGACAGCACCTCCACGTTCAACACACGTACGGAGCAGATGACATCTCCTCCTTCTTGATCCAACAAGGGGGAAGGAGAGGTTGAGGAAGAAGACTCCAGCAGCAGCACGACGGCGTGGTGGTGGTGGAGAGGCAGTACTCCGATAGGGCTTCGCCAAGCACTTAACGGAGGAGGAGAGGTGTTGGGGAGGGGAGGGCTGCGCCTTGGATCAGGTGTTCAGCCCTCCCCTCGCCCCTCTATTTATAGGGGAAGGGGGAAGGGGGCCGGCCCCCACTAGATGAGATCTAGAGAGGGGGCGGCGGCCAGGAAGGGGGCTTGCCCCCCAAGCAAAGGGGGGCGCCCCCTTTAGGGTTCCCCCCAACCCTAGGCGCAAGGGCCCAAGGGGGGGCGCCCAGCCCTCCTGGGCTGGTTCCCCTGCCCACTACGGCCCATCAGGCCCTCCGAGAGAGGTGGCCCCTCCTGGTGGACCCCCGGAACCCCTCCGGTGGCCCCGGTACAATACTGATACGCCCCCGAAACTTTCCGGTGACCGTATGACAACTTCCCATATATAAATCTTCACCTCCGGACGATTCCGGAACTCCTCGTGACGTCCGGGATCTCATCCGGGACTCCGAACAACATTCAGTAATCACATACAAGTCTTCCTAATAACCCTAGCGTCACCGAACCTTAAGTGTGTAGACCCTACGGGTTCGGGAGACACGCAAACATGACCGAGACGGCTCTCCGGTCAATAACCAACAGCGGGATCTGGATACCCATGTTGGCTCCCACATGCTCCTCGATGATTTGATCGGATGAACCACGATGTAGAGGATTCAATCAACCCCGTATACAATTCCCTTTGTCAAACGGTACGTTACTTGCCCGAGACTCGATCGTCGGTATCCCAATACCTCGTTCAGTCTCGTTACCGGCAAGTAACTTTACTCGTTCCATAATGCATGATCCCGTGACCAAACACTTGGTCACTTTGAGCTCATTATGATGATGCATTACCGAGTGGGCCCAGAGATACCTCTCCGTCATACGGAGTGACAAATCCCAGTCTCGATCCGTGTCAACCCAACAGACACTTTCGGAGATACATGTAGACTGTAGTGCACCTGTATAGTCACCCAGTTACGTTGTGATGTTTGGTACACCCAAAGAACTCCTACGGTATCCGGGAGTTACACGATCTCATGGTCTAAGGAAAAGATACTTGACATTGGAAAAGCTCTAGCAAAACGAACTACATGATCTTGTGCTATGCTTAGGATTGGGTCTTGTCCATCACATCATTCTCCTAATGATGTGATCCCGTTATCAACGACATCTAATGTCCACAGTCAGGAAACCATGACTATCTGTTGATCAACGAGCTAGTCAACTAGAGGCTTACTAGGGACATATTATGGTCTATGTATTCACACGTGTATTATGATTTCCGGATAATACAATTATAGCATGAATAAAGACAATTATCATGAACAAGGAAATATAATAATAATCCTTTTATTATTGCCTCTAGGGCATATTTCCAACAATCTCCCACTTGCATTAGAGTCAATAATCTAGTTACATTGTGATGAATCGAACACCCATAGAGTTCTGGTGTTGATCATGTTTTGCTCGCGAGAGAGGTTTAGTTAACGGATCTGCGACATTCAGATCTGTATGTACTTTGCAAATATCTATGTCTCCATCTTGAACATTTTCATAGATGGAGTTGAAACGACGCTTGATGTGCCTGGTCTTCTTGTGAAACCTGGGCTCCTTGGCAAGGGCAATAGCTCCAGTGTTGTCACAGAAGAGTTTGATCGGCCCCGACACATTGGGTATGACTCCTAGGTCGGTGATGAACTCCTTCACCCAAATTGCTTCATGCGCTGCCTCCGAGGCTGCCATGTACTCCGCTTCACATGTAGATCCCGCCACGACGCTCTGCTTGCAGCTGCACCAGCTTACTGCTCCACCATTCAACATATACACGTATCCGGTTTATGACTTAGAGTCATCCAGATCTGTGTCGAAGCTAGCGTCGACGTAACCCTTTACGGCGAGCTCTTCGTCACCTCCATAAACGAGAAACATGTCCTTTGTCCTTTTCAGGTACTTCAGGATATTCTTGACCGCTGTCTAGTGTTCCTTGCCGGGATTACTTTGGTACCTCCCTACCAAACTTACGACAAGGTTTACATCAGGTCTGGTACACAGCATGGCATACATAATAGATCCTAGGGCTGAAGCATAGGGGATGACACTCATCTCTTCTTTATCTTTTGCCGTGGTTGGGCATTGAGCTGAGCTCAATCTCACACCTTGCAATACAGGCAAGAACCCTTTCTTGGACTGATCCATTTTGAACTTCTTCAAAATCTTATCAAGGTATGTGCTTTGTGAAAGACCTATGAGGCGTCTCGATCTATCCCTATAGATCTTGATGCCTAATATGTAAGCAGCTTCTCCAAGGTCCTTCATTGAAAAACATTTATTCAAGTAGGCCTTAATGCTGTCCAAAAGTTCTATATCATTTCCCATCAAAAGTATGTCATCTACATATAATATGAGAAATGCTACAGAGCTCCCACTCACTTTCTTGTAAACGCAGGCTTCTCCATAAGTCTGCATAAACCCAAACGCTTTGATCATCTCATCAAAGCGAATGTTCCAACTCCGAGATGCTTGCACCAGCCCATAAATGGATCGCCGGAGCTTGCATACTTTGTTAGCATTCTTAGGATCGACAAAACCCTCCGGCTGCATCATATACAGTTCTTCCTTAAGATGCCCGTTAAGGAATGCCGTTTTGACGTCCATCTGCCATATCTCATAATCATAGTATGCGACAATTGCTAACATGGTTCAGACGGACTTCAGCTTCGCTACGGGAGAGAATGTCTCATCATAGTCAACCCCTTGAACTTGTCGATAACCCTTAGCGACAAGTCGAGCTTTATAGATGGTAATATTACCATCCGCGTCCGTCTTCTTCTTAAAGATCCATTTGTTTTCTATCGCTCGCCGATCATCGGGCAAGTCTGTCAAAGTCCATACTTTGTTTTCATACATGGATTCTATCTCAGATTGCATGGCTTCAAGCCATTTGTTGGAATCTGGGCCCGCCATCGCTTCTTCATAGCTCGAAGGTTCACCATTGTCTAACAACATGATTTCCAGGACAGGGTTTCCATACCACTCTGGTGTGGAACGTGTCCTTGTGGACCTACGAGGTTCAGTAGCAACTTGATCTGAAGTACCTTGATCATCATCATTAATTTCCTCTCCAGTTGGTGTAGGCACCACAGGAACATTTTCCTGAGCTGAACTACTTTCTGGTTCAAGAGGTAGTACTTCATCGAGTTCTACTTTGCTCCCACTTACTTCTTTCGAGAGAAACTCTTTTTCCAGAAAGGACCCATTCTTGGCAACAAAGGTCTTGCCCTCGGATCTTAAGCAGAAGGTATACCCAATGGTTTCCTTAGGGTATCCTATGAAGACGCATTTTTCCGACTTGGGTTCGAGCTTTTCAGGTTGTAGTTTCTTGACATAAGCATCGCATCCCCAAACTTTTAGAAACGACAACTTAGGTTTCTTCCCAAACCATAATTCATACGGTGTTGTCTCAACGGATTTAGACGGTGCCCTATTTAAAGTGAATGTAGCTGTCTCTAGAGCATATCCCCAAAATGATAGCGGTAAATCGGTAAGAGGCATCATAGATCGCACCATATCCAATAGAGTGCGATTACGACGTTCGGACACACCGTTACGCTGAGGTGTTCCAGGCGGCGTGAGTTGTGAAACGATTCCACATTTCCTTAAGTGTGTACCAAATTCGTGGCTTAAATATTCTCCTCCACGATCTGATCGTAGGAACTTTATCTTTCGATCATGTTGATTCTCTACCTCATTCTGAAATTCCTTGAACTTTTCAAAGGTTTCCGACTTGTGTTTCATTAATTAGACATACCCATATCTACTCAAGTCATCAGTGAGAGTGAGCACATAACGATATCCTCCGCGAGCCTCAACGCTCATTGGACCGCACACATCGGTATGTATGATTTCCAACAAGTTGGTTGCTCGCTCCATTGTTCCGGAGAACGGAGTCTTGGTCATTTTGCCCATGAGGCATGGTTCGCATGTGTCAAATGATTCATAATCTAGAGACTCTAAAAGTCCATCAGCATGGAGCTTCTTCATGCGCTTGACACCAATGTGACCAAGGCGGCAGTGCCACAAGTATGTGGGACTATCGTTATCAACTTTACATCTTTTGGTATTCACGCTATGAATATGTGTAACATTACGTTCAAGATTCATTAAGAATAAACCATTGACCATCGGGGCATGATCATAAAACATATCTCTCATATAAATAGAACAACCATTATTCTCGGATTTAAATGAGTAGCCATCTCGTATTAAACGAGATCCAGATACAATGTTCATGCTCAAACTTGGAACTAAATAACAATTATTGAGGTTCATAACTAATCCCGTGGGTAAATGTAGAGGTAGCGTGCCGACGGCGATCACATCGACCTTGGAACCATTCCTGACGCGCATCGTCACCTCGTCCTTCGCCAGTCTCCGCTTATTCCGCAGCTCCTGCTATGAGTTACAAATATGAGCAACGACACCGGTATCAAATACCTAGGAGTTACTACGAGTACTGGTAAGGTACACATCAATTACATGTATATCAAATATACCTTTAGTGTTGCCGGACTTCTTGTCCACTAAGTATTTGGGACAGTTCCGCTTCCAGTGACCCTTCCCCTTGCAATAAAAGCACTCAGTCTCAGGCTTGGGTCCATTCTTTGACTTCTTCCCGGCAACTGGCTTACCGGGCGCGGCAACATCTTTGCCGTCCTTCTTGAAGTTCTTCTTACCCTTGCCCTTCTTGAACTTAGTGGTCTTATTGACCATCAACACTTGATGTTCTTTCTTGATTTCAACCTCTGCTGACTTCAGCATTGAAAATACTTCAGGAATGGTCTTCACCATCCCCTGCATATTATAGTTCAACACAAAGCTCTTGTAGCTCGGTGGGAGCGACTGAAGGATTCTGGCAATGACCGCCTCGTCCAGGAGGTTGATCTCCAGCTGGGACAGGCGGTTGTGCAACCCAGACATTTTGAGTATGTGCTCACTGACAGAACTGTTTTCCTCCATCTTACAACTATAGAACTTGTCGGGGACTTCATATCTCTCGACCCGGGCATGAGCTTGGAAAACCATTTTCAGCTCCTCGAACATCTCATATGCTCCGTGTTTCTCAAAACGCTTTTGGAGCCCCGGTTCTAAGCTGTAAAGCATGCCGCACTGAACGAGGGAGTAATCATCAGCACGTGACTACCAAGCGTTCATAACCTCTTGGTTCTCTGGGATGGGTACTTCACCTAGCGGTTCGTCTAGGACATATGCTTTCTTGGCAGCTATGAGGATGATCCTCAGGTTCCGGACCCAGTCCGTATAGTTGCTGCCATCATCTTTCAGCTTGGTTTTCTCTAGGAACGCGTTGAAGTTCATGTTGACATGAGCGTTGGCCATTTGATCTACAAGACATATTTTGCAAAAGTTTTAGACTAAGTTCATGATAATTAAGTTCATCTAATCAAATTATTGAATGAACTCCCACTCAGATTAGACATCCCTCTAGTCATCTAAGTGTTACACGATCCGAGTCGACTAGGCCGTGTTCGATCATCACGTGAGACGGGCTAGTCATCATCGGTGAACATCTCCATGTTGATCGTATCTTCTATACGACTCATGTTCAACCTTTCGGTCTCTGTGTTCCGAGGCCATGTCTGTACATGCTAGGCTCGTCAAGTTAACCCTAAGTGTTCTGCATATGTAAAATTGTCTTACACCCGTTGTATGTGAACGTAAGGATCTATCGCACCCGATCATCACGTGGTGCTTCGAAACGACGAACTTTAGCAACGGTGCACAATTAGGGGGAACACTTTCTTGAAATTATTATAAGGGATCATCTTATTTACTACCGCCGTTCTAAGTAAACAAGATGCATAAAACATAATAAACATCACATGCAATTATATAAAGTAGTGACATGATATGGACAATATCATATAGCTCCTTCGATCTCCATCTTCGGGGCTCCATGATCATCTTTGTCACCGGCATGACACCATGATCTCCATCATTGTGTCTTCATGAAGTTGTCACGCCAACAACTACTTCTACTTCTATGGCTAATGCGTTTAGCAATAAAGTAAAGTAATTTACATGGCGTTCTTCAATGACACGCAGGTCATATAAAAATTAAAGACAACTCCTATGGCTCCTGCCGGTTGTCATACTCATTGACATGCAAGTCGTGATTCCTATTACAAGAACATGATCTCATACATCACAATATATCATTCATCATTCATCACAACTTCTGGCCATATCACATCACATGACAATTGCTGCAAAAACAAGTTAGACGTCCTCTAATTGTTGTTGCATCTTTTACGTGGCTGCAATTGGGTTCTAGCAAGAACGTTTTCTTACCTACGAATATCCACAACGTGATTTTGTCAACTTCTATTTACCCTTCACAAGGACCCTTTTCATCGAATCCGCTCCAACTAAAGTAGGAGAGACAGACACCCGCTAGCCACCTTATGCAACTAGTGCATGTCAGTCGGTGGAACCTGTCTCACGTAAGCGTACGTGTAAGGTCGGTCCAGGCCGCTTCATCCCACAATACCTCTGAAGCAAGAAAATACTAGTAGCGGCAAGCAAGCTGACAAGATCTACGCCCACAACAAATTTGTGTTCTACTCGTGCAATAGAGAACTACGCATAGACCTAGCTCATGATGCCACTTTGGGGAACGTTGCAGAAAATAAAAAATTTCCTACGGTTTCACCAAGATCCATATATGAGTTCATCTAAGCAACGAGTGATAGGAGTGCATCTACATACCTTTGTAGATCGCGAGCAGAAGCTTTCAAGAGAAAGGGGATGATGGAGTCGTACTCGCCGTGATCCAAATCACCGATGACCAAGTGCCGAACGGACAGCACCTCCGCGTTCAACACACATACGGAGCGGATGACGTCTCCTCCTTCTTGATCCAGCAGGGGGGAAGGAGAGGTTGAGGAAGAAGACTCCAGCAGCAGCACGACGGCGTGGTGGTGGTGGAGAGGCAGTACTCCGACAGGGCTTCGCCAAGCACTTAACGAAGGAGGAGAGGTGTTGGGGAGGGGAGGGGCTGCGCCTTGGATCAGGTGTTCAGCCCTCCCCTCACCCCTCTATTTATAGGGGAAGGGGGAAGGGGGCCGGCCCCCTCTAGATGAGATCTAGAGGGGGGGCGGCGGCCAGGGAGGGGGCTTGCCCCCCAAGCAAAGGGGGGCGCCCCCTTTAGGGTTCCCCCCAACCCTAGGTGCAAGGGCCCAAGGGGGGGGGGCGCCCAGCCCTCCTGGGCTGGTTCCCCTGCCCACTACGGCTCATGAGGCCCTCCGAGAGAGGTGGCCCCTCCCGGTGGACCCCCGGAACCCCTCCGGTGGCCCCGGTACAATACCGATACGCCCCCGAAACTTTCCGGTGACCGTATGACAACTTCCCATATATAAATCTTCACCTTCGGACCATTCCGGAACTCCTCGTGATGTCCGGGATCTCATCCGGGACTCCGAACAACATTTGGTAATCACATACAAGTCTTCTTAATAACCCTAGCGTCACCGAACCTTAAGTGTGTAGACCCTACGGGTTCGGGAGACACGCAGACATGACCGAGACGGCTCTCCGGTCAATAACCAACAGCGGGATCTGGATACCCATGTTGGCTCCCACATGCTCCTCGATGATTTCATCAGATGAACCATGATGTCGAGGATTCAATCAACCCCGTATACAATTCCCTTTGTCAAACGGTACGTTACTTGCCCGAGACTCGATCGCCGGTATCCCAATACCTCGTTCAGTCTCGTTACCGGTAAGTCACTTTACTCGTTCCATAATGCATGATCCCGTGACCAAACACTTGGTCACTTTGAGCTCATTATGATGATGCATTACCGAGTGGGCCCAGAGATACCTTTCCGTCATACGGAGTGACAAATCCCAGTCTCGATCCGTGTCAACCCAACAGACACTTTCGGAGATACCTGTAGTGCACCTTTATAGTCACCCAGTTACGTTGTGACGTTTGGTACACCCAAAGCACTCCTACAGTATCCGGGAGTTACACGATCTCATGGTCTAAGGAAAAGATACTTGACATTGGAAAAGCTCTAGCAAAATGAACTACACAATCTTGTGCTATGCTTAGGATTGGGTCTTGTCCATCACATCATTCTCCTAATGATGTGATCCCGTTATCAACGACATCTAATGTCCATAGTCAGGAAACCATGACTATCTGTTGATCAACGAGCTAGTCAACTAGAGGCTTACTAGGGACATATTATGGTCTATGTATTCACACGTGTATTACAATTTCCGGATAATACAATTATAGCATGAATAAAGACAATTATCATGAACAAGGAAATATAATAATAATCCTTTTATTATTGCCTCTAGGGCATATTTCAAACATGGGTAACACAACCGTTCTGTTGGCATGATTCCTTGGGAATAGGCAGGTTTTAAGGCCTAGGAGGGGGCGTTTGATATTCATCGCCTTTATAAAGGGGTGAAGACTCGTCCTTCTTCCTTTACGCCAAGCCTTTCCTCAACCTCTCCCACCTCGAGCTCCAGCACCCAAGATTCAGGATAATCGCTTCGCGCCTCCCAGTCATGTCCGGACCCAACCTTTAAGGCTGGTGGGTGGCTTCCTCTGTCACAGAGGAGGATATGGCAAAGCTCCGAGAGGCAAGTAACCTGACCGTGAAAATCCCCCACAGGCTTCCTGCTCAAGGGCAAGTTATACCTACTCCCAGATCCGGCGAGAGGGTCGTATTCATCTCCCACTTCCTTCGAGGGTTAGGGTTCGCTCTTCATCCCTTCGTTTGAGGGCTCATGTTTTATTACAGGCTAGATTTTCACGATCTAGCTCCGGACTCCTTTCTTCACGTCTTGGCGTTCATTATCACGTGCGAGGCCTTCCTCCGTATTCCCCCACATTTCGGCTTATGGCTCAAGACCTTCAATGTGAAGCCGAAGGTAGTCGACGGGAAGCAGGCGAAGTGCGGTGGTGCTGTGGTGAGCAAACTCGCCAATACTACTTGGCCAAAGGGCTCCTTCATAGAAACTTCCGACCTGTGGCAGCGGGAGTGGTTTTACGTCACCGAACCCCGTGGTACCAGGTGAGCAGCTACACCTGCGTTCTGATCTGGCCCTCTGTTGCAGCTTGCATCATGGATTAATAAGGGGCTGGACTGGGGATCCGTTGATGAAATGCGGACACTGCAAAGCCGCATTCGGAGCCTTATTGAAAAGGACGCCGGTCTCGTCAATGTAATCCAAGTAATGCTAGTCCGTCGGGTCCTACCGTGCCAGCGACGGCCTCTCTGAATGTGGGAGTTCAATCCGGAAGGACCACGAACCCTTCAACACTTCTCTGGCACGATGCTCAAAGGAATGTGGAAATTATTCTTCGGGACACAGAAACAGTGGCCGGATACTACAGAAGACATCGGCCTTGACTGCAATCATCCGGATACCTCGGTAAGCACTCGACCCCCAAACACAGTTTAGTCAAATTCCTCATAACATTATACTGAGAAAATCATATTCGACCAGGGCTGGATAAAGAAAGCAGAGAGGATTAGGTGTTCGGCCCCTCTTCCCGAATACTCAACTGATCCGGTGTTAAAAAGGATGCTGGCTCCGGCACCATATCAAGTGTCGGCGAGGGAAGACAAGGAGGAGAGCAAGAAGGCCCAAGGTGGCCCCCATTCCGGAGGCATACCAGGCACCTTGTCCGGGGAGATTGGAACTCACTCTTCCGAAGATGGAAGGGAAGGAAAAACTGACATCCCTTCTCCTCATGGGATGAAGAGGACCGCCTTCGAAGACCTGAAGATAAAGGCTTCTAAGCGGGGGAAGATATCCCTGTCAGGAGGTTCCAGTTTGGGAGGTGAGGTTGATACGCAGTCCCTTCATAAAGATAGGCCCTTAGCTGAATCGTGAGTGAACAAGGGTGTTTTAAACATATCCCGTTCTTTCCTGGTTGCAAGGGTAACATTTAAAATATATGTTTGCAGTCTGGCATGCAGCCTTCCTCAACAGTCCTCCTTGTCGGGGGATCTTCTTCCGGAGATGATGGAGAGCGATACGCCTCCACAGATCTCCCTGCCCGATAAGGCAGAGTACGCCGAAGTGTCATCTCGGAGGATCTCTCCCGATCAACAATCGGTGCGAGGGACAGTGAAGACCGGGCCTGAAGGCGACACTTCGGTCATCCAGGGTCTGGGGTGTGCGGTGCAATCTACTCCAGATCCGGAGGCGCCGGGTACATTGATGGACACATTGGGTCATGCGTCCGTCCCAGAGGAACATCGTACCTTGACGGGTACGGTGGTTGAGAGGGTTTGGTCCGCGAAAAGCGGATTGAATGAAGCCTTTACGAGCCTGCTAAGAGGCTTCGAGGTACATAATGTAATATTTTCAGTTGTGCTATAAACGCAAAATGCGCCTGTCTATGGATAGTAGCCCATGAGACTCTGGTTGGTGTCCAAAGGGAGGCGATCAGAGGATCAAGAAAGATATGCCCAGGAAATAATCTGACTAATTTCAACACAGGCCGTTACATCCATGGCGACTGCCCAAGCTACAGAGATTGCAGATCTGAAGCAGAATGTTGATGTGGCGGATGATGATATCATGCTTATTACCAGGTGGCTCGACGAGGCGCAAGGTATGTCTTTGGGGCACTCAGTATGTGCAAGTACTATGATATGAGCATGACGCTGACAATTGTATATGCATACACTACTAGGGAAAACCCTAGCAGTAGCGCGGGTATTTTGCCTATCAGTAGCGTGGGACGATGCGCTACTGATAAGGCCCTACTGCTATACATGGCTAGCAGTAGCGCGCTTTAGTGCAGAGCGCTACTGCTAGTATCTGCAGCGCTTTTTAGCTGGAAGCGCTACTGGTAAGGGAGTGCTACTGCTAACTTTGTTCCCCTCGCTACTGCTAGTTTTATTAGTTTCTATTTTTTCTGCATATTTGTTTTGTATTTGAACAGGCTTTATACAATAATCTTTAGCATATCATACACATACAAATGTAATCATAGCATATACATACAAATAGTCTCATCAAATCATGTCATCATCATAATCATCATCCAACACAAAGTGGTCTCTCGCCATCATCTCGAAAATAGCGATACAAGTCTCGATTACTTTCAACTACATCGTCATCCATCTAAACAATGATATACGCGAGAAGAGCTATCACTATGAGTGAGAGCGGAACTATGAAGTACATGAGTTCATATCCCTCTCTCGCATCAGCGTGAACCTAAACTAACTACTGGCTGTCGCTCGGAAACCGGAAACCGATACACCTGGGCCTGACACTCCGGCCACTCGTCGTATACTCCTGGCGTAGCACTTCTTCGCCATTGGTGATCTATGCACCTGCATCGTCACATGAGTCGATGATATGCAACATATATAGTTGAGCAATAGAAAGGGACAGACTTGGCAAAAGTAGAAGCAACATATCATAAGCATAAATAACAAAGTTCATCATACCCAAAATGCCCTAACTAGAGTGATCTTCACTAGTCGAGGAGGAGGATGGTTTAATTACATCACAAATAAAGTTTCGCCGTGCATAACTCAAAGTTTTGTCAGACAGAAAGTATGGACTAAACGGACACATTGTCATATATCGACAATCACTCCAACATGTCGTGCCATCCATCCATGTCAGGGAGATAGTCCCCGAGCTTAGTGAAAGGCTTCATGTCGAGACGCTAAGAGGCTACGCGTGTTCGGACGTCTTCCCGCGACATTTGTCCTTCTTCGTAGAACATCCCTGCTTTTCTAACGACCTCCTTCATGATGATTTGGGCAAGTTTGTGCTGGATGTGATAGAACTCAGCTCGAAGTCGATGATCCTTGATATCTCCTAAGTCCTTTGCACATTGCAGAATATGGGCATCGCCAGATTTAGGTGACATGCGAAGGTTCTGGTGATCCTGTCTGTACTCCAGCATGTGGTGTAGGACATAGAATCCATCATTAAGAGAATTACTTGGTTGCTGGATGCAGCAGAAGTCGGTCTTATGGCTGAAGGCGGGCTTGCTGTTCCTTGTCTTCTTGTTGTTGACCTCTCCACCCCGTTTTCCGTAGTAAAAAATAGCACTGTCGAGAACAGACTTGATGTGGGTGTAATCCGTTTTGGTAATGTTCTTCGACGAGTCCAAGTAAAGAGCGTGGGAGTATCGGGGGTAGAGAATGATGAGGATGGCGCACATGCCGCTGCTGTGACGCCCGGATAATTAGGCTATAGTAAACCCCGTTAATGATGCCCCATCACCTCTGTCACAGTAGATGATCTTGGGTTAGTTCAAAAACCGATCCAAATTCAAATTTGAAAATCAAGTTAAACAACAAAAGTTTCAAAACATTAAAACTAAAATGTCCGTTTGCGACAAATAATCCATACATTATTTTGGTGAAGAAACCACATTTTTATAAAGTAACTAATTGTTTTAAGATAAGTAAAACAGTAGCTGAAACGATTATTTAAACATCTCTTAAATGATTAAATTATTGAAAACCTATTTTTATAACTACAAACATAATTATGCTAGTGGTATAACTACTATTACTAATTTTGGTGCTAACTATATGATTTACAAAACAAAAACAATTTGAAAGATTAAATAAAAAGAAAAGAAAATACAAAAAGGCAAAAAACACAACTAACAATAGGATAGAGGGGAAAACCCTCTAATCCCCTGGGCCAACCGACGCCACTGCAGCCCAATTGGCCCATCCGGTCCACCCCTCTCCCCTTATCCCCCCACCGAACCAAA
>NC_041381.1:71221228-71229364 GCF_002162155.2 Triticum dicoccoides
GCGGATCCTGTCGGTGGCAACCGCCGCCCCCGACGCCTTGCACCCGCGCCGTCGCCGAAAACACGCCGCCGATGCCCACCGCTCGACCCCGTCGCCCTTGGATCCCATCGCCGTCGCTCGGAACGCCCCTCGCCGGAAGCATCGCCGCCGGCCTCCTCGAGCTCCTCCTCGACCCGATGCCATCGCCTGTCGTCGCCACCACCACGTCGCCGGCCTGCCTCCTTCTCCTCCTCCCCAGCGGCTGCATCGCACCATCTCCGTCCTCGTCATCGATCATCGCGACCCCGAGCTCCGGCGCCTCCCCGAGCTCATTTTAGCACAACTACAGGGCCCCGTGAGCACGCTTCCCCCATTCCCCCCTCTGTTCCGCCGCCGTTTCGCCGTGGCTGCGCGCTCGCCGTGTCCGCGCGCGCCCCTGCTAGCCGGCCCTGACCGCGTCCACCCCTCCCGGCTGCTTGCCGCCTTGGGGCTCCGTCCCTCGCCCGGTCCGATGCCCCGCCTCGCCCAGCCTACCTCGCCCGCACCACCGCACCTGTGGCCGCACCGCCCGGTCCTTGCCTCCGTCGCCCCTGCTCCCACTCCGCCACGCGTCGCCCTGTGGACGCAGTCCCGCACCGGTCTGCATCGTCGCCGCTCGCCGGCGAGGGTGCGCCCCGGCTCGCCATCCCCCCCGCCCCCCGTTGGCCGCGCTTGAGGCAGCGGACGGGCGCCCGCTGCGCCAGTTCGGGTTGCGCCCAACGCCCGCTAACGCCCAAATCCATTATGGCCCCTGGCCCAATGAAAGCCGGGGCCCATCCTAGAATGTTAGAGAAAAGAATTAAAAATAATAATAAAATAAATAAATAATATTAATTAAATAATTAATTAAAGAATTATTAACTTAGTTAATCATGTTAACGTACTATTAAACCAGATTAACCTGCCAATTAATTTGACTAAACAGTTAGTTAGTTAGTTAGGCAATGACATGCGGGACCCCCATGTCGGGTTGACCAGGTCAACTGCTGACGTCATGCTGGCGACATGATGACGTCAGCAAACACTGTTCTGGATAATGTTGTATTAAAATAACTAAATTAATCCTAAAATGATTTTAAATCTTTTAAAATTAATATAAAATAAACCGCAGCTCAGATGAAAAATACTTTCTACATGAAAGTTGCTCAGAACGACGAGACGATTCCGGATATGCAACCCGTTCGTCCGCCACACACCCCTAGCATATCGAACACGCAACTTTCCCCCTCCAGTTCATCTGTCCGAAAACGCGAAACGCCGGGGATACTTTCCCGGATGTTTCCCCTCTTCACCGACATCACCTCATACCGCGTTAGGGCACGTCTAGCATCACGTTTTGCTTTGTCATGCATCGTCATGCATCTGTTTGCATTGTATTCATTGTTTCTTCCCCCTTCTTCTTCCGCTAGACACCGAGACCGACGCCGCTGCTACCCAGTATGACTACGGAGTTGACGACCCCTCTCTCTTGCCAGAGCAACCAGGCAAGCCGCCCCCCCTTGATCACCAGATATCTCCTATTCTTCTCTATACTGCTTGCATTAGAGTAGTGTAGCATGTTACTGTTCAGTTACTCCTATTCTGTTGCATAGCCTGTCATTGTTGCTATAGTCATTGATACCTTACCTGCAATCCTAAATGCTTAGTATAGGATGCTAGTTTATCATCATTGGCCCTACATTCTTGTCAGTATGCCTTGCTATACTATCGGGCCGTGATCACTTGGGAGGTGATCACGGGTATATACTATACATATATACATACTATACAGATGGTGACTAAAGTCGGGTCAGCTCGTTGAGTACCCGCAAGTGATTCTGATGTGGGGGCTGGAAGGACAGGTGGCTCCATCCCGGTAGAGGTGGGCCTGGGTTCCCGACGGCCCCCGACTGTTACTTTGTGGCGGAGCGACAGGGCAGGTTGAGACCACCTAGGCGAGAGGTGGGCCTGGCCCTGGTCGGCGTCCGTGGTTACTTCATAATAACACGCTTAACGAGATCTTGGTATTTGATCTGAGTCTGGCCACTGGCCTATACGCACTAACCAACTACGCGGGAACAGTTATGGGCACTCGACGTCGTGGTATCAGCCGAAGCCTTCATGACATCAGAGACGGAGCGGCGCGTGCCGGATTGGACTGGAACGCCTACTCTTGTATAAGGGAGGCTAGGTCTGCTTCCGGCCGCCCTCGCAACGTGCAGGTGTGCAATGGGCGATGGGCCCAGACCCCTGCGCGCATAGGATTTAGACCGGCGTGTTGACCTCTCTGTTGTGCCTAGGTGGGGCTGCGACGTGTTGATCTTCCGAGGCCGGGCATGACCCAGGAAAATGTGTCCGGCCAAATGGGATCGAGCGTGTTGGGTTATGTGGTGCACCCCTGCAAGGAAGTTAATCTATTCGAATAGCCGTGATCTTCGGTAACAGGACGACTTGGAGTTGTACCTTGACCTTATGACAACTAGAACCGGATACTTAATAAAACACACCCTTCCAAGTTCCACAAACAACCCGGTGATCGCTTTTCCACAGGGCGACTAGGGGAGGATCGCCGGGTAGGATTATGCTATGCGATGCTACTGGAGATGCTACTTGGAGATGCTACTTGGAGATGCTACTTGGAGGACTTCAATCTACTCTCTTCTACATGCTGCAAGACGGAGGCTGCCAGAAGCGTAGTCTTCGATAGGACTAGCTATCCCCCTCTTATTCTGGCATTCTGCAGTTCAGTCCACTGATATGGCCTCCTTACACATATACCCATGCATATGTAGTGTAGTTCCTTGCTTGCGAGTACTTTGGATGAGTACTCACGGTTGCTTTCTCCCACCCTTTTCCCCCTTTCCTTTCTTTCTGGTTGTCGCAAACAGATGCTGGAGTCCAGGAGCCAGACGCCACCGTCGACGACGACCCCTACTACACCGGAGGTGCCTACTACTACGTGCAGCCCGCTGACGACGACCAGGAGTAGTTAGGAGGATCCAAGGCAGGAGGCCTGCGCCTCTTTCGATCTGTATCCCAGTTTGTGCTAGCCTTCTTAAGGCAAACTTGTTTAACTTATGTCTATACTCAAATATTGTTGCTTCCGCTGACTTGTCTATGATCGAGAACTTGTATTCGAGCCCTCGAGGCCCCTGGCTTGTATTATGATGCTTGTATGACTTATTTATGTTTTAGAGTTGTGTTGTGATATCTTCCCGTGAGTCCCTGATCTTGATCGTACACATTTGCGTGCATGATTAGTGTATGATTGAATCGGGGGCGTCACAAGTTGGTATCAGAGCCGACTGCCTGTAGGAATCCCCCTTGCACACTCCTTGGCCGAAGTCGAGTCTAGACATTGCAAAAACTTTTACTAACATGGCTGTGTGACTTACGGGCCCACGTCGCCATTGGGTGATATTAGGATCTTTTACTCCTCGTCTATACTCTGGGACTCTGATCTCTCTTCTATTCGGGTTTAATGAATTTTACTAAATCTAACATTAGGATCTCGTGATCACTTTCACCCGGAGAGCCCCTTATTACCGATGATCTTCAGCTGCACCAGAAGATTTTGAAGATACTCTCTGATGTTCTCTCGAGACTCTGTGTCTGTCGCTTTTGCAATCCCCTACCACCGATACATCCCTATGGATAAATGCTTACACATGTCCTTCTTACTTTCAGTCCCAGCTGCTCTTGTTATTACAAGATGCATCGAATTATTCTTTGACTTTTAAGAATCTCTTGAGACTTATGCCTTACAAATCTTTGCCGCATGAATACCCCTACGGATAATTCCTCGCACTTATCAAGTATCCGCTCATTCCCAATTGTTCATGTGTTTCATAAAATTCTTCGAAATACTATTCGATCTTACGAAAATCCTCAACATGCTATTGCTCTTGAAATTCTTGCTTGCTTGCATTATGGTTAATCCCATAAGTCTAGTAATCTTATTGGCACCCTTTGTCACTATTATTTTGAGTACATTAATTCAATATGTTGCGAATGCTCGCACTCATCAAGCAATAGAATTCTTCCCTTCAGCCCAGACGTCACTCCGGACATGAGCTGGTTCTGGACCAAACTAATTGTCGTCAATTGTGCCTCTGGTCTATCCAACTTATCCATCCTTGATCAGAGTGTCTGCTTCTGATCCCTTGTTTTGGAAATCATAATTCCTTCGTTATCTAAGCATCAAATTATTCAGATGTTCTATAATCTGATGCCCGTGCATTCTTTCTCCCTCTGATTGAGTATCGATACTCACATCAGCTCCGTTGTGGATCGCCCGATCCATTGTTGGATTTCATCCGACAATGTCCTTCATAATTAATCACCTTGTGAGTACTTTCTCCGATACATAATGCCTTTGGTAAATTGTATCCTCTCCTTTTGCCAACCATGCTCTGCTTTCGAGCTGGTGATATTTACTCTTGAAGCTTATGGTATATGTTCCTAAGATGCCCTGATGGGTTGAACCTATGCCTTCCTTACTATGTGTGAACTCGGAAGTTTTCACGGGTCATACTCATCTGGTATTTCACCAGGTAAAACTTTCAACACTAATGCCATTATCGAAACGAGAAATGAATGTAAGGTTATGTAGTGGAGAAGTGGGAGTCGACCTTGAACTTTGTGTTCATACCCATGGACACGATGTAGATCTTCTCATCGAAGCTTCTTTTAAAATTAATTATTCCCTTGGTATAAGTTCACCTTATATCTGGTATTTGGCATGGTTCCGACCATGTTCTCCTTTAAATACCATTTCCTGTGCAAGTTTAAGCACTTGTCTTCTACAGAGCAATCCCCCAGTCCAACCTCTACTTTGATCCATCGTCGAGTATTACTCCCTGGTATCTCGAGGTTATCACGGAACACCATAACTTCTTATGAGTTCTTCATCAAGTACTACATTCTCACCGATTCCAATGTTTCCTAGGTTCTGAGTGGTTAGTCACTCAAATACATCGATAACTGAACCGTGTCCTTTCTACGGTTCAACCATTCTTAGCAATCTTCCTTGCTTACAAGTTTCTACCCGATCACTTCATCCCAAGCCTGAACGGCTATATCATTATCGTGCTAAATTTAACTGTGCTACCTGGTCCTTCTTCCTGAAGCACAAATTGTCGATGATGAGCTAAGCTTATGTCGATTTTCCTCATCATATCATTTTGCCTTGAACAGCAAGCTTGATTTCGAGTTTGTGTCTTACCCATGGTTCCAATAACCTTTCGCTTCATCATTCCTTTGATTTGACGTCGTCGCTAATTGATTACATCTTCTTGAAACCTCTCGACAAATATGTCGTGATCTTCATCAACCTTATGAGCTCTTCCAGGATATCAATCGGATTCATGAAGAGAATACCGTCCTTGCCCTCGATGATTTGTGTTATCATTGACCACTTTATTGCCTTCCGTTCAACACAAACTTGTTCGCGTTTTGTGTTATACCTTGAGATCCCTGCTATCCAACATTTGTTCTTCTTTACCTTGGAGTATTACCATCTTTTAATATCAAGGATATTGTGAGTACTGCTCCACCACTTAAGGAATTCTTGGTATTGTGATACTTCTCACCATCACCATTCTTTCTTGGGTCCTCGTGTTGATTCCAACCGGGGTACCAACAAGTGAGTGGTGCTGTTTGGATTCTGCCCTTCTAGCAACCCTCTTGCTTTGAAGTTAATGGTCGGCCGTTCATTCTTAGACTATTGATTATTGAATCACCATTCCGACGTTGGTCGTGCAACCCAACCCATATTCGGGTGCACCTTTCAACCAATGTTTAAATGTGTATGCTGTCCTTGAGCATACATCATTATATCATTTGATCTGGCAAATGTTATCTCTTTGTTCATATAATTGTGGAAATCCATTTTTTTGGAAATCTCAATTAATTAGCGCTGAGTCCACCAGCCATCTCCTCCCCTCTCCTTGATTTAATGATGAACGCTTGTTTCAGAACATGCTTCCATAGTTCATTTCCCGAGAATCTTACAATGTCATCTCGTCAATTTGTGGTGCACCTTTTCTTCTCACGCATCCTAAGTCGGAGGTATCCTGACACCAATCAGATATGAACCTCGGACAGATATGATGGTTGGAACATATTTCCAAGAGTTATAACATTGATCTTTTTATGACCGGTAAGGTGATGGCATGCCCAGCACACCTGGCCGGATGACCTGCTGTTATAGTTTCCTTATTAGCAAGGTTATCCCTTCTTCCATGAGGAAATTGTAAGACTTATTCTACAAGTTGTTCCTGATGGATCCTTCCTGTATCCAAAGTCTGACCTTTGCTTGAAGACCATGTCAATACTATCTCGAAGCATGTCTGTGGTACTCCGATTTTCAACAAGAACATTTGAAGCCCAATGCTAAATGTTTCCTGCTCAATTATCCAAACACCGCTGTATGGGTAATGTCATGAAATTCCTCTCCCCTTACATAAATGGTTTTCTACTTTCTATCCTGTCATGGATATCATGCTCTGTTTGTCCTTGGGAAGGAAATACCCCGAAATATGTGTTTTAACACATTTTCCTTTCCATTGTTCTGTTTAATCTGATAATCATATTTTCCTTTCCATTGTTTGATTTAACCTTTCTTGTGATCTATATGACCTAAGCAATAATATTCTCCTGCTTATGTAAACACCTTGTGGTACCGCTCTGTCAGTAAGACCCTGTTACTATTGTTGATGACATTCCGATAGCCACCGATGGACGAGAACCTTGCCTATTGGCCTGCCTCGTTCAACGAGCAGGAAAATGGTTCTCTTCGTCCCTCGCCCTTGGTATCGATGTTGTTGCCGACATAACTGATAGGCTACCCTCTGACACGCCTTACTATCGTGACCGTGCAAGATGTCGGCCCCCTTCCTACTTTCAACCACATGGTGGGCCCATAACCCACAGTTCCACAGGATCGAAACCTGACTCTCCTATACACCCCCTGTTCCCAAAGTTATTCCTCGCGCGTGGACTCGTATGTAATTCACGGACCACCGTCCCAAGTGATCTATTTTGGTATCATACGCAATACTTATTCTCGTTGCCCTGAACCCCTTTCACCTTCTGATTAGGCATCGAATGCTTGCCTATCCGTTTGAAACTTCTCATGGTACCTCCTTACTTTGCTCTTGATATTTTCTTAAGATTCAATTCGAGAGTAACTTCCGCCACCTTCCTCGATGTTATCAACCAGATAGTCAACCTTGTAGAGGTCTGTCCTTTTGAAGCAACCCCCTTATTCTTTCGTAAGTACGATGGAATCGCCAAAGAAAGGATGTCGACTTCATGTTGATGACCCGAAGCAGAAAAATGAAGACATCAATATAATGGATCGACCACTTTGAGAGGAGCAACCAAGACCGAGAAGATTCGTTAGAATTTCGTAACCAAATGTTTCCCCCGTAGACCCCTCTTAAATCTCGGGACGAGATTTCTTGTAGTGGAGGAGAATTGTGACGCCCGGATAATTAGGCTACAGTAAACCCCGTTAATGATGCCCCGTCACCTCTGTCACAGTAGATGATCTTGGGTTAGTTCAAAAACCGATCCAAATTCAAATTTGAAAATCAAGTTAAACAACAAAAGTTCCAAACATTAAAAGTTAAATGTCCGTTTGCGACAAATAATCCATACATTATTTTGGTGAAGAAACCACATTTTTATAAAGTAACTAATTGTTCTAAGATAAGTAAAACAGTAGCTGAAACCATTTTAAACATCTCTTAAATGATTAAATTATTGAAAACCTATTTTTATAACTACAAACATAATTATGCTAGTGGTATAACTACTATTACTAATTTTGGTGCTAACTATATGATTTACAAAACAAAAACAATTTGAAAGATTAAATAAAAAGAAAAGAAAATACAAAAAAGGCAGAAAACACAACTAACAATAGGATAGAGGGGAAAACCCTCTAATCCCCTGGGCCAACCGACCCCACTGCATCCCAATTGGCCCATCCGGTCCACCCCTCTCCCCTTATCCCCCCATCGAACCAAACCCTAACCCACTCGCTCCCACTCCCCCCCACGTCGCCACCTTCCCCCCTCCCGATCCAATCTGGATCGAGGCAAACCCCCCTCTCCCCTCGATCTCGCCCGCCTC
>NC_041381.1:71229838-71299919 GCF_002162155.2 Triticum dicoccoides
GCCCGCCTCTCTCTCCCTTCCCCCCCGTGCGGATCCCGTTGGTGGCAACCGCCGCCCCCGACGCCCCTTGCACCCGCGCCGTCGCCGGAAACACGCCGCCGATGCCCACCGCTCGACCCCGTCGCCCTTGGATCCCATCGCTGTCGCTCGGAACGCCCCTCGCCGGAAGCATCGCCGCCGGCCTCCTCGAGCTCCTCCTCGACCCGATGCCGTCGCCCATCGTCGCCACCACCACGTCGCAGGCCTGCCTCCTTCTCCTCCTCCCCAGCGGCTGCATCGCGTCGTCTCCGTCCTCGTCATCGATCATCACGACCCCGAGCTCCGGTGCCTCCCCGAGCTCATTTTAGCACAATTACAGGGCCCCGTGAGCACGCTTCCCCCATTCCCCCCTCTGTTCCGCCGCCGTTTCGCCGTGGCTGCGCGCTCGCCGTGTCCGCGCGCGCCCCTGCTAGCCGGCCCTGACTGCGTCCACCCCTCCCGGCTGCTTGCCGCCTTGGGGCTCCGTCCCTCGCCCAGTCCGATGCCCCGCCTCGCCCAGCCTACCTCGCCCGCACCACCGTACCTGTGGCCGCACCGCCCGGTCCTTGCCTCCGTCACCCCTGCTCCCACTCCGCCACGCGTCGCCCTGCGGACATAGTCCCGCACCGGTCTGCGTCGTCGCCGCTCGCCGGTGAGGGTGCGCCCCGGCTCGCCATCCCCCCCCCCGTTGGCCGCGCCTGAGGCAGCGGACGGGCGCCCGCTGCGCCAGTTCGGGTTGCGCCCAACGCCCGCTAGCGCCCAAATCCATTATGGCCCCTGGCCCAATGACAGCCGGGGCCCATCCTAGAATGTTAGAGAAAAGAATTAAAAATAATAATAAAATAAATAAATAATATTAATTAATTAATTAAAGAATTATTAACTTAATTAATTCTGTTAACGTACTATTAAATCAGATTAACCTGCTAATTAATTTGACTAAACAGTTAGTTAGTTAGTTAGGCAATGACATGCGGGACCCCCATGTCGGGTTAACCAGGTCAACTGCTGACGTCATGCTGGCGGCATGATGACGTCGGCAAACACTGTTCTGGATAATGTTGTATTAAAATAACTAAATTAATCCTAAAATGATTTTAAATCTTTTAAAATTAATATAAAATAAACCGTAGCTCAGATGAAAATACTTTCTACATGAAAGTTGCTCAGAACGACGAGACGATTCCGGATATGCAACCCGTTCGTCAGCCACACACCCCTAGCATATCGAACATGCAACTTTCCCCCTCCGGTTCATCTGTCCGAAAACGCGAAACGCCGGGGATACTTTCCCGGATGTTTCCCCCCTTCACCGACATCACCTCATACCGCGTTAGGGCACGTCTAGCATCACGTTTTGCTTTGTCATGCATCGTCATGCGTCTGTTTGCATTGTATTCATTGTTTCTTCCCCCTTCTTCCGCTAGACACCGAGACCGACGCCGCTACTACCCAGTAAGACTACGGAGTTGACGACCCCTCTCTCTTGCCAGAGCAACCAGGCAAGCCCCCCCCTGATCACTAGATATCGCCTATTCTTCTCTATACTGCTTGTATTAGAGTAGTGTAGCATGTTACTGTTCGGTTACTCATATTCTGTTGCATAGCCTGTCATTGTTGCTACAGTCATTGATACCTTACCCGTAATCCTAAATGCTTAGTATAGGATGCTAGTTTATCATCATTGGCCCTACATTCTTGTCAGTATGCCTTGCTATGCTATCGGGCCGTGATCACTTGGGAGGTGATCACGGGTATATACTATACATATATACATACTATACAGATGGTGACTAAAGTCGGGTCAGCTCGTTGAGTACCCGCAAGTGATTCTGATGTGGGGGATGGAAGGACAGGTGGCTCCATCCTGGTAGAGGTGGGCCTGGGTTCCCGACGGCCCCCGACTGTTACTTTGTGGCGGAGCGACAGGGCAGGTTGAGACCACCTAGGCGAGAGGTGGGCCTGGCCCTGGTTGGCGTCCACGGTTACTTCATAATAACACGCTTAACGAGATCTTGGTATTTGATCTGAGTCTGGCCACTGGCCTATACGCCCTAACCAACTACACGGGAACAGTTATGGGCACTCGACGTCGTGGTATCAGCCGAAGCCTTCTTGACGTCAGCGACGGAGCGGCGCGCGCCGGATTGGACTGGAACGCCTACTCTTGTATAAGGGAGGCTAGGTCTACTTCCGGCCGCCCTCGCAACATGCAGGTGTGCAATGGGCGATGGGCCCAGACCCCTGCGCGCATAGAATTTAGACCAGCATGTTGACCTCTCTGTTGTGCCTAGGTGGGGCTGCGACGTGTTGATCTTCCGAGGCCGGGCATGACCCAGGAAAGTGTGTCCGGCCAAATGGGATCGAGCGTGTTGGGTTATGTGGTGCACCCCTGCAGGGAAGTTAATCTATTCGAATAGCCGCGATCTTCGGTAACAGGACGACTTGGAGTTGTACCTTGACCTTATGACAACTATAACCAGATACTTAATAAAACACACCCTTCAAAGTTCCACAGACAACCCGGTGATCGCTTTTCCACAGGGCGACGAGGGGAGGATCGCCGGTAGGATTATGCTATGCGATGCTACTGGAGATGCTACTTGGAGATGCTACTTGGAGATGCTACTTGGAGGACTTCAATCTACTCTCTTCTACATGCTGCAAGACGGAGGCTGCCAGAAGCGTAGTCTTCGATAGGACTAGCTATCCCCCTCTTATTCTGGCATTCTGCAGTTCAGTCCACTGATATGGCCTCCTTACACATATACCCATGCATATGTAGTGTAGTTCCTTGCTTGCGAGTACTTTGGATGAGTACTCACGGTTGCTTTCTCCCCCCCTTTTCCCCCTTTCCTTTCTTTCTGGTTGTCGCAAACAGATGCTGGAGTCCAGGAGCCAGACGCCACCGTCGACGACGACCCCTACTACACCGGAGGTGCCTACTACTACGTGCAGCCCGCTGACGACGACCAGGAGTAGTTAGGAGGATCCAAGGCAGGAGGCCTGCGCCTCTTTCGATCTGTATCCCAGTTTGTGCTAGCCTTCTTAAGGCAAACTTGTTTAACTTATGTCTGTACTCAGATATTGTTGCTTCCGCTGACTTGTCTATGATCGAGCACTTGTATTCGAGCCCTCGAGGCCCCTGGCTTGTATTATGATGCTTGTATGACTTATTTATGTTTTAGAGTTGTGTTGTGATATCTTCCCGAGAGTCCCTGATCTTGATCATACACATTTGCGTGCATGATTAGTGTACAATTGAATCGGGGGCGTCACAGCTGCGCAAAATAAGTACACCTCAAATTAATTAGCCTCCACCGTGCAAATGAATGATTGAAATCAAAGGAAGGATATCCGCGCGGATGACTTACAAGGGATGATAAGGCACGAGAATTTCCTCCTTGTCCTTATTGGCGAGCATGAAATTGATGAGGTAGTCCCTCGCGTATTCATAGTGCTTTGCGCAGACTGCCAAGAAGCCCTCGTGCATGAAGTACGGGTCAGCGACACAGATAAAAGGTATCTGCTCAACCCCGATGAGGTAGTTCATGTGCAAGGCATAAAGGCGTACAAACGTAAAATCCAGCTTCTTCCAGTGATACATGTCGAAGATGTAATCTAATCGAAGGAAGAACTTGTCCGCGGGGAATGTGTCGATGTATGACAATTGCCGCGGCACGTTAACCAGATAGAGTGGGTATCCTAGATTTTTCGAGTCAAGGAGGCCTTTCTCTCTCTGCAGCACATCGTCATGAAGTCTCCTTACATCACCGAATCTGGCCCCTATTGCTGCTTCAGGTAGGATCGGTTCAACGGCGATATGCCATTTTGCCGCACCGGGGATATCTATACGTCTTGAACCTGAGGCTGCTGAGGCGGCTGGATTATAGAAGCAGCTTTTTTGCCTTTCCTCGATCTCTTCCTAGGCTTCTTTGGTACCGGAAGGTTGTCCATAATACATTCAGAGTCCTGAGGCGGCAATTCAGGCACGGACTCATGACGCTCAAACCCTAAGTAGGCGCCAGTATTGACATACTATTAAGTGTCATCGTCATCCTCATACTCATCTATGGCGACGTCACCAACGATTAATGGAGCCTCTTCCTCACCCCCTCCGCTATCACCTAGCACGACAGCCGACGCTAATTGAGTAGGTGAGGTGTTGATGTTCATACCTAACTGCGTGCTCGTGGGTGTGCTCCCGGCCGCCTCCAGATGAAGCAAACTCTTTGGCCACAACAGGACCCACCCATTGCAACAATCACCAAGCCGCCGCGGGGTCTCGTTGTCATCCCCCACTAGTACTAGAGGAGCCAAATTCTCATGGCCCGGTTTGACACTGGCCACGAAAACCTTGAAGACGTCCGGGGGGATCGGCCGACTCTGGAACAATGTTTCCTTCAGCTCCATTATCGTCGCCTTCCCCACGTCCACCTTCTGGTCGCCGATGGTGTTCAGTATGGTGCACAGGGTTTCGTCGGCCTGCAAAGAAAAGTCTGTGACGTGAGACATCCGAAAGGCAATGAAAACGGGAGATTATAGATTTATTGAAGAGGGCCGTTGTGACAGATCCAGTGAGGGCGTCGAGCTCAGGCAAAGATGAAGCACCGCCGAGCACGTTCGGTGCCGAAGCCAGTGCAGGAGCAGGTGCGGGAGCCTGTGCGGGAGCAGGTGTAGGAGCCGGTGCGGGTGCAGGTGCAGCTGCAGGTGCTGGTGCAACGCTAGTCGAGCTGCTCCCCAAGAAGTCAGCAAGGAGAAGTCCGCTGCATTTTTTTCTGGATTTTGCCTGCTCCAATTGAAAATGGCCGGAACCAAGGTAGTAGACATATCTACAAGCACCTGTTTTGCGGCAGCTACCGCTGTTGCGACTATCTCAGATGATTTCTTCTCAACCGTAATCTCAACCTTCTTGTCGATGTTTTCTTTAGTTAACCTCCGTCTTTCCTTTCTCTCCTCCGTGGTCTCGCGGTAGTATACTTCTTCCACGTGGCGCCATCGCCGACACCGTGCATGCGTCCATACGACGGTCGAGTCTCCACTGGGAGTCCTTTCAATATGTTCAACACCCGGTTTAATGGAGTGTCCCACTTGGGCCTCGCCAAAGCCTCGGACGGCGAGTCGCTTTTGGCCGCAATCCTGTGCTGCACTCTCTGCAACAGGCACAGGGATCGTTTACAAATATGACTAACGTGCAGTCGAATTGATCAGAAACTAAAATTACCAACAGTCTCATGAACTCCGTCGTGACCGCGTTCGTCTCGAAAACCTTCTTCACTGGGTCCCAACGGTGCCGGGCCCTGAGGACGTCACGCTCCTGCGGGACGGTGAACTCCGCCAAGGGGTCTGGGATGCCCAGACTCGTGGCTTCCGCGTCCTCCTTGGCCCATATGGACCTCTTCCCGCCGTAACCACGACTTCCGAGGTGGTGGCACCCAATGTTCCTCTGTTGAAGCCCCTTCATGTACTTCGACTTTTTTTGGCAGCTTCGGCCTCACAAGCCGCCTTGAATATTGAAAGTGCTCTGCCGTGATTGTTGGATTATCCTTTACAATCTCGGAGTAGGGTTCCTTTTTGTTGACGATCCAATATTTCACCCTTGATTTCCAGGCGGCCAACGCGTCGCTAAACTTGGTCATGGCGTGTTTGTTTATCTTCTTCATTGTCGGGTCCTTGTCTGGATCTTTATAATCCTTTTCATTCCGGCCCAAGAACAAGAATATCTGGTGCAGCTTCTTTAGGAGGGAGGGCATCATATTATCTATCTTCTTTAGTTTCTCATCGTTGATGGTGGTGGTTGCCCGTATGATGCAGCCTATTTGATTGCCGTAGCACGCGTGTGCTTCCTCGGGCACGATTGGCTCAAAATTGCCGTCGTCCACCTCCATGACCACGAGTCTAGTAGTCCTGAGGTTGTTAGGAAGCCGTTGCCTCTTTGCTTTCGGTTCTATAACGGCCCCGCTAGTCTCGGCACCGGTCTCAGTCTCAGCGCCAGTCTCGATGCCAGTCTCAGTCTCAGCGCCGGTCTGAGTCTCATCACTGGTCTCGATGTCGGTCTCAATCTCCGATGTGACAGGTGGACCCACCAACATCAACTCTTGATCGTCGGCTTCCCTCAAAAATTCTTCTGCCGTCAGGTAGACGTTGTCGCAGTCACCAGAACCCTGTCCTTCATCGTTGCTAGCCATGTTTCCTACGATTAAATCTAGTCAATTAATTCTAGATCTAATAAAATGAATAATGACATAAAAAAGGGCTATGCTTTGCAGGAACGTTGACTCCTTCCCGGCGCGGCAAATCCCGGGCACTCGATATGTCCTAGTTTGTAGCACAAGTCATGCCGAAATTTACGGAAAATTTTGGCATGACTTTTGCTAAATGTGGACAAATCGAGAACCTGAAATTTGCCGGAACAGAAATGAATCAACATTCTGGCAAAACATAGGCCACTCGGCTTCATTACTTGGAAACAACAAAGCCACTTGGGCACAATCGAAACATGTGCAAACACAATTGAGGAATTTGCATATATCCTGACCACTTCAAATTTGCATATCCTAGCGTTTGACACTTCAAGAAAATCTACACAAATCTCATGCTCTCTCAAACTCAATTCAAAAGCCAAATATAGATTATATTTAGTTAACTACTGAACTAAACTTTACTCTAAACTAAACCCTACTGCCCTAATTAACATCTAGTTAAACGAACTCAATTCAAAAACTAAACCCTACTGAACTAATTAACATCTACATTATCTACTACTTAACATCTATTATTACCCTAACTAAAAAACATTTACTATTAACCATACTGCCCTAGTTAACTAGTACCATCACTACTACTAATTAACATCTACTACTACTACTAAAAATCATTATGTATGAACCCTAGTACTAATTAACATCTACTACTACTGCTAATTAACATGGCAGAGGAAGAAAAAGCTAAGAGAGAGGGGGTGGGGGGCTTACAGAGAGGGGAGAGACGGTGGCGGGGAGGTGCTTGGCGACAGAGGTAGGGCGGCGAGTGCGGGCTCGGGATCAGGAGGCGGCGGTCCTGGGAGGGCTCGGGGGCAGTGAGGTCGAGGGCGGCCCGAGAGGCGGCGGTGGTGAGGATGAGCGCGACATCGACACCTGCAGGAGACGACGGTGAAGTGGGGGCGCTGCGAAGTGGGGGAGACGGCGGTGAAGTGGGGCGAGGGATTTGGGGGAGAAGTGGTGGCCGGGGGAAAACCGTTTTTGGGTTAAGTCAAAAATAACGGTAGCGTGTTAGGGAAAACGCGCTATAGCTAAGTTAGCTATAGCGCATTTTAGCAAATGCGCTACTGCTATTCCTTCATCCTTTTTTCCTTTTTCGTTTATTTTTTTTACATTTTATATTTTTCCTTTCTCCTTTTTCTATTTCTTTCATTTTCATTTACTTTTCTATTTGTTTTTCGTTTTATTTTATTTTCGTTAGCAATAGCGCTTTACACATAAACACGCTGCTATAAGAATATTAGCAGTAGTGCGGTTTTTGAAAGATCGCTACTACTATGTGTAGCCCATCGGCTTAGTGGTTGGAATTTTAGTAGTAGCGAGTTTTCAGTGAGATGCGCTACTGATATATATGCATCTGCAACACGCTTATTTTGCACACGCTACTGCAGTCTAGTAGTGATAACTGCAGATAGTGCTGCCGCAGTTGAGACTCTTCGGGCTGAACTTGCCCAGGCCAAGGAGCAGGCCAGGATGAGCAATGCGGTTGCCAAGAAGGCAACTACTGAATTAAAGGCCGAACAGGCTGCTTGGCGCCAATGCGAGGAGAGAATATCTACTATGGTGCTTGAGCTAAAGGATGCCACTAGCCGATGTGAATTTCTCGAGAAAGAGAACAAAACCGGAGTGGCCAATCTTGACAAGGCCTTACAAGAGGCGAGGGAAGCATGGTTAGAGTCTAGAGCATCTCGAGAGGAGATCCGACAAGCTGGGGAGATCGCGGCTGGTAAGCCCTTCTTGTTACAAACTAAATTCGGCGATCCGAAGTATGCCCCACTTAATCAAATGTGGAGTTCTCCAAACGCATTTTTGGACTTGCCGAAGAGTGTGTCTGATGTGATGTAGTTTTTTCAAGCGCAAGAAGGACATGCGATGGAAAGGCATTTCTGGTCGCAATTCAGCATGCCAAAGCGTCCGCTGTTGCTGAGCGAACAGATGGCCCAGTGGGCCGAGCTCCACAGAATATCCGGATCTGCCATGAAGGACGTCGTGGTCCGTCTATGGCCGACTGAGCAAATTCTGAATAGTTATTTCGGTTTGGTGTAGCAACTTGTTGATATAGTGTCGCGTATCGACGCTGTAAAGAGGTCAACGTGCATAGAAGGTGCACGGATGGCTTTTGCCCGCGTCAAGATGTACTGGGCGAATATGAAGGCCACCGATATTGCAGTGAAAAGTCCACCTAAGGGCAAGGACCATCACACGCCGGAGCATTATTTTGAAGATGTCCTAGAGGGTGCCCGCTTGCTAGAGGGCTAGTGCTCGAAAAATATTATGTTTGAGTGAAGTGTACTGAAATTTGTATAAACAATATTATAATATATTTAAGGCTATGTTTTTTATACTTTTGCCTAAAAAGTTTGTGGTGCCTCCTGTGCGGCCATTTTTGTATAATTTGAAAGTTTGCCAGTCGTCGGCTTCTGCCCCCTCGCGTATAACATGGGGCTGTTCGGAAAAGCACTTGATCACTCTTGACCCAACATCTTGGTCCATCAAGGAGATGTCAATGCGGTGAACCAGGCAATCAGACTATAGGGCTTTAGCACTTTCACTTCGCCATAGGAGTTTTACGGTGGGTCTACGATATAGCCCCTGGTATGTACGCGGTTATCCGAATACGGTGCATTGGCATACGTGACCAGAAGAATGGTCCTTCGTGTAATATGGAAGGAATCGCGAAGATTCCGGTGAGTCATCGAGTGGTTGACTAGCTCTCTCTGCATCATGACAGTCAGTTTTCGGCTTTCTCTATTGAGGTGCTCATCCGGACGAACCAGGAGACAATCGCAATAGTTCTCCCTTTACTACCCTAGCCGATAGAGCAGAGCGTAAGATAGTAAGCACAGGAGCCGGGCAACCCAACGATTGACCAAAGATATGATTCGGAGCTGATGCATATAAGGGCAAACTCGTGACGCCGAACACACCCTATAGGTGTTTGGACTTTTCAACGTATACCGGGCCGAATACAGCCCCTGGCAATGGACCCTAGTGTCAAGGCACATGTGGCAATCTGACATGGGGCGAGAACGCAGGTGGTGAGAGAATAAAACTCCAAACACAATATGAACTAAGCTGCTTCTATAATATCCCTTTCTAGTACGGCGAGCTATGTACTTACAAATAATGCCGATAGCTTCTTTGGACATTTTACATGTCAAAAAAGTATAAAACAAAAAGAGATAAAAGGTTTACACAGGGTCTTAGTCTAAAAAGAAACCTTAGTGCGGGGCCTTACTGCACGTCTACGCCGTTTTCTCCTTTGTGATGTGTCCTTGAAGGGGGGAGTGTGATGGCCATCTGTAAAAAAAAGAAAAACCCTAGAAAAAGGAATCCAGTGTGGCCGTAAACAAAGCTAGTTTGTTTAATGAACCTTGAAAGATATCTTTAGAGTCCAAATAGGGTCGAGCCGGATTATGGAATATTTTTATGCAGTGTGCCCCCAACGCCGCCCAAGGAATTTTAAGGGTATACTTGTGCACATGAGGCGCGTATGCTATCACCTTATGGGGCAGACAATCGGGGCGTAACTGCTAATCGAGCTCAAGTTTATCGGAGCTGTCGCACTGAGGCGTATGCCGAACACGTTTAGCTGTGTCCACGGTCTTAACGACCAATGATCTGTTCGGCTTGAATAGGCCATTTTGGACTTCGGCTACTAGGGCCTCAGTGTCCTCCTCTGTATGGAGAGAGCATTCCATTTTCCATTGACCGTAATGACGCCACGTGGTACGGGCATTTTGAGCTCTAAATAAGCATAATGTGGGACCGCGTTAAAGCATACGAAGGCCGTTCTTCTGAGTAGTGCATGATAGCCTTTCCGGAATGGAGCTATGTCGAAGATTAACTCTTCGCTTTGAAAGTTATCGGGAGAGCCGAATACGACCTCCAATGTTAAAGAGCCCGTGTAGCGGGCTTCTACGCCCGGTATAACTCCTTTAAAGGTCATGCTGCTTGGCTTGATTCTTGATGGGTCTATCCCCATCTTGCGGACAGTGTCCTGGTATATCAGATTGAGACTGCTGCCGCCGTCCATAAGGACTCTAGTGAGATGGTATCCGTCGATTATTGGATCGAGCACTAGGGCAGCCGAACCCCCTTGACGGATACTTGTCAGATGGTCTCTGCGATCAAAGGTGATCGGATAGGCCGACTATGGATTGAATTTGGGGGCGACAGGCTCAACGACATAGACATCTCGGAGTGCGCACTTGCGCTCCCTCTTTGGGATATGAGTGACATAGATCATGTTCACTGTTTTGATCTCCGGTGGTAATTTCTTCTGTCCCCCCGTGTTTGGCCGGCGAGATTCATCCTCTTCTTTGCTCTGAGGTTCCTTCCCCTTGTGTTCGGCGATGATCCAGTCGGCCTGCTTGAAGACCCAACAACTGCGGTTGGTATGGTTCGCCGGTTTAGCGGGGGTGCCATGGATCTGGCAGGGCATGTCTAATATTTTGTCCAGGCTAGATGGACCATCTTTGTTGCCTTTAAATGGCTTCTTCCGTTGATCGGGTCTGGGGCCACTGAATCCGGCGTTTACCGCTATATCATCTGGGCTTCCAGCATTGTTTTGACGTTTTTTTTGTTATGTCGTGGCTTTCCATTGTCATCCCTGACTTCGGATGTGCCAGGGTCGCTGGTGCTGCTACGGGCTAACCAGCTATCCTCGCCCCCGCAAAAATGGGTCATGAGTGTAGTTAGGGCTGCCATTGTCCTTGGCTTTTCCTGGCCTAGGTGTCTAGCTAGCCATTCGTCCCAAACACTGTGCTTGAAGGCCGCTAAGGCTTCGGTGTCCGGACAATCGATGATTTGGTTCTTCTTAGTGGGAAACCGGTTCCAAAGCTTATGGGTTGATTCCCCGGGTTGTTGGATTATGTGACTTAGATCGTCAGCATCCGGGGGCCGGACATAGGTCCCCTGAAAATTGGCCCGAAAAGCATCTTCAAGTTCTTCCCAGCTTCCAATGGAGTTTTCTGGGAGGCTTTTCAGCCAGTGCCGAGCTGGTCCTTTCAGCTTGAGGGGTAAGTATTTGATGGCGTGGATATCATCTCCACGAGCCATGTGGATGTGAAGAATAAAGTCTTTTATCCGGACAGCAGGATCCGCTGTTCCATCATATGCCTCGATATTTACGGGTTTAAACCCTTCTGGAAATTTGTGATCCAGCACCTCATCAGTGAAGCACAGGGGGTGGGCAGGACCCCTGTATTTGGTTACGTCGTGGCGTGGGTCCGACGGTTGTAATGTTCGGTATCGGCTCCGAACTGGTATATGACCGGCATATTTGGCTTGATAACCACAGTCCCGCGTGGGGGCACGGCCCCTGGATCCGTAGATGGATCTGGACTTGCCAGCCTTTTTGTTCAGGTCCTCACGTAGATCATGTTTCTGGCCCTGAGCCTCAGCCTCCCTTCCTTTATGGGGAGGCGGTGCGGGCTTGTGTACGCCATTGCTAGCCACTCTGTCTCGTCCACGAGGTGGATGGTACGGCTTGTTGGCGATATTGTTTTTCGGCGGTATGGGCGCAATAGCCTTGTTGTCGAATTCGGGCAGCAGTTTACGCTTAGGATAGCCCTTTGTTTGGTGATTATAGCCATATTTTTCCTCGACGTATAGCACTTCGTTCCATCTATCATTGAGCGTATCCTGTGTGGCTTTAAGCCGCTGCTTCTGCTTCTTCAGGCTCCTTGTGGTGGCGATAAGCCTTTGGTGGGGGCGGTCTTGTTCTAAGGGTTCTTCTGGGACGACGAATTCGTCATCGCTCAGACTAGCCTCCTCTTCGGAGACAGGTTTATAATTGCTATCTTCGGCATCGCTATGGTCAGACAACGGCCCGGACTGTTTTCGTCGTCCTCTCGCTCGTCCTGCTCCATCGCTGGATCTGTGGGGTCCTCGGCTTGGTCTAGATTATCACCGTCGTCGGTGACAATGTTGCTATCTTTCCCTTTGCCGGATCGGGATCGGTGCTTCTAACACCAATGCTTGGGAGGTTCATCGACAAGCTTATCGTTATCACCGCCGGCCTCCTTCTCTTTAAGTGTGTCCACCATATATACATCGTATGAGGAGGTGACTGTCCAATGCCCTGTAAGTGGTCGTTTTTGTGCCTGATCCTCTCTGGCATCGTCGTCCATACCATCGATGTCTTCGGAGCCATAATCGAGCATGTCGATTAAGTCTTTGACAGTGGCTATAAAGTGGGTGGTGGGTGGGAAGCGGAATTCTCCATCACCGGCTTCCAATTCAAGCCGAATATAGTTCGGCTGAGAGTCTCCTGATAAGGAGAGGGCTTTTAATGAGTTTAGCATATCGCCTAAAGGCGAGTGCCGGAAGATGTCCGCGGAGCTGAACTCAACGATTGGTGCCTGATCAGGTTCGGTGGGCGCGGATGTACGCGGTTCGGAACCTATGGCCGGAGATGAATCTGAGGTTCCGTTGACACAGGCCCCACTCGAGGTAAGATCTGTGTGCGGCTCTAACACCGCTGAGTCTACGGCTTCCGCGACGGGGTTGAGCCTCCCATCCTCGGCCAACACAATCTGCTCCGGATCTAAGGCCATAGTAGCTACTATCGTGGGCTCGAATCCGGCAAAGATCAAGTCTCCGCGGATATCGGCAACATAATTCAAGCTTCCAAACCTGACCTGATGGCCAGGGGCATAGCTGTCGATCTGCTCTAGATGGCCAAGCGACTTGGCCCACAGTGCGAAGCCGCCGAATACGAAGATCTGTCAGGGGAGGAAAATCTCCCCTGGACTGCATTGTTGTAGATGCTTGAGGGAGCCATCAAACCTTCTGGTGATGACGCAGCGGAGACTCTCAATGAAAGCACCAATGTCGGTGTCAAAACCAGCGGATCTCGGGTAGGGGATCCTGAACTGTGCATCTAAGGCTGATGGTAACAGGAGGCGCGGGACACGATGTTTTCCTAGGTTCGGGCCCTCTCTATGGAGGTAATACCCTACTTCCTTCTTGATTTATCTTGATGAATATGAGTATTACAAGAGTTGATCTACCATGAGATAGTAAAGGTAAAACCCTAGGAGTCTAGCCTTTATGATTATGATTAGGATTCTCTCTATGGACTAAGCCCTCTGGTTTATATAGACACCGGAGGGGACTAGGGTTATACAGAGTCGGTTACAGAGAAAGGAATCTGCATATCCGAACGCCAAGCTTGCCTTCCACGCCAAGGAGAGTCTCATCCGGACACGGGAGAGGGTCTTCGGTCTTGTATCTTCACAGCCCATCAGTTCGGCCCATGTTAATGGTCTGTATGCCCGAGTACCCCTTAATCCAGGAATCCCTCACCGAGGACTCTACAGGAGGAGCTGAGGGTTTTGCAACCTGAGGAACTGGAGCAGCTTGAGGAATAGGCCGTGAGGGCACAGATGAGCTTGGCCGTGAGGGCATTGCTGAGGAATGTGGTTTCCAAGCAGGCTTCTTAGGCATAGCTTTCTTGCTAGTTGAGGCCTCAGCAGCGGCAGCAGCTGAGTCTTTGTTGAATTTCCTCACTGCTTCTTTGGCCTGTTTGGCCAACTTGGCTTGCCACTTGGCCCATTCATCAGCATAGTCCTCACCGCGCTTGATGCTAGTTGATACGTCTCCAACGTATCTATAATTTTTGATTGCTCCATGCTACTTTATCTACTGTTTTGGACTATATTGGGCTTTATTTTCCACTTTTATATTATTTTTGGGACTAACCTATTAACTGGAGGCCCAACCCAAAATTGCTGTTTTTTTGCCTATTTCAGTGTTTCGAAGAAACATAATGTCAAACGGAGTCCAAACGGAATGAAACCTTCGGGAACGTGATTTTCTCATCGAACGTGATCCAGGAGACTTGGACCCTACTCCAAGAAGTAACAGAGGCGGTCACGAGGGTGGGGGGTGCGCCCCCTCCTAGGGCGCGCTCGCCTGCCTTGTGGCCCCCTGTTGCTCCACCGACGTACTCCTTCCTCCTATATATACCTACGTATCCCCAAACGATTAGAACAAGAGCCAAAAACCTAATTCCACCGCCGCAACCTTCTGTATCCACGAGATCCCATCTTGGGGCTTGTTCCGGAGCTCCGCCGGAGGGGTCATCCACCATGGAGGGCTTCTACATCAACACCATAGCCCCTCCGATGAAGTGTGAGTAGTTTACTTCAGACCTTCGGGTCCATAGCTAGTAGCTAGATGGCTTCTTCTCTCTTTTTGGATCTCAATACAATGTTCTCCCCCTCTCTCGTGGAGATCTATTCGATGTAATCTTCTTTTTGCGGTGTGTTTGTTGAGACCGATGAATTCTGGGTTTATGATCCATCTTATCTATGAATAATATTTGAATCTTCTCTGAATTCTTTTATGTATGATTGAGTTATCTTTGCAAGTCTCTTTGAATTATCCTTTTGGTTTGGCCAACTAGATTGGTAGTTCTTGCAATGGGAGAAGTGCTTAACTTTGGGTTCAATCTTGCGGTGTCCTTTCCCAGTGACAGAAGGGGCAGCAAGGCACATATTGTATTGTTGCCATCGAGGATAACAAGATGGGGTTTTTATCATATTGCATGAATTTATCCCTCTACATCATGTCATCTTGCTTAAGGCGTTACTCTGTTTTAAATTTAATACTCTAGATGCATGCTAGATAGCGGTCGATGCGTGGAGTAATAATAGTAGATGCAGAATCGTTTCGATCTACTTGTCTCGGATGTGATGCCTATATACATGATCGTACCTAGATATACTCATAACTATGCTCAATTCTGTCAATTGCTCAACAGTAATTTATTCAACCACCGTAGAATATCTATGCTCTTGAGAGAAGCCACTAGTGAAACCTATGGTCCCCGTGTCTATTCTCATCATATCAATCTCCATTACTTTATTACTTGCTTTGTTTTTACTTTGCCTTTTACTTTTCACTTTGCATCTATATACCAAAAATACCAAAAATATTATTTATCATCTCTATCAGATCTCACTCTCGTAAATGACCGTGAAGGGATTGACAACCCCTAATCGCGTTGGTTGCGAGGAGCTATCGTTTTGTGTAGGTACGAGGGACTTGTGCGTGGTCTCCTACTGGATTGATACCTTGGTTCTCAAAAACTGAGGGAAATACTTACACTACTTTGCTGCATCATCCTCTCCTCTTCAGGGAAATCCAACGCAGTGCTCAAGAGGTAGCAAGAAGAATTTCTGGCGCCGTTGCCGGGGAGGCTCACGCAAGAGCAAGTCAACCATACCAAGTACCCATCACAATCCCTATCTCTCGCATTACATTATTTGCCATTTGCCTCTCGTTTTCCTCTCCCCCACTTCACCCTTGCCGTTTTATTCGCCCTCTCTTTTCCGATCTCCTCCTCTTTTTCCCGTTGCCTTTTTCCTAGTCCGTTTGTTTGCTCGTGTGTTAGTTTGCTTGCTTGTCGTCATGACTAGTCTCATATCTTCTTCGTTATCTCCCGAGAATGAAGTTCTAAATTTTAAGCAAAGGGAGGGAGAAAATCTAAAAGACGCTTGGTATAGAATTTGCAATGCTCAAAATAGATCTACCAGGAAGCAATCTACTTCAGTTCTTCTTTGTAACTTTTATGTAGGTGCTAATCCTTGGTATAGATATATCCTTGATACCATTACCGGAGGGAATTTCTCTGGTAGCCATACTTTTGATTCTTATAATGCTTTAATAGATTTATTTGGCTCACCACCTCTTTTGATTAATGGAACTACGTTAACCTTGGAGCATGTTATGCAAAGACTTGAAACTATTGAGAATAAAGTTGCTACCATTGAATCAATTGAAAATCTTGATAAAAATATCCACAATCGAATTACCCAATATGGATCTAAGGTAGGAATGACTTTGAAATTTTTTAAAGAAAAAGAACCCATAGTTAATGAGAAAATAAATTTAGATTCTACAAGAATCGATAAACTTGAGGGTATCATTACCAACTTGGGAACCGCTTTTTCTTCCGTTCAAAACACTCCAAGTTCGTCTACTAAAAATACTAAGCTTATTTATGTTCCTAAGAATAAGGGTGAATCATCTAATAAGGAAACTGCGGATCTTAAATCTATAAGTGTTCATCCCAATCTTTTTACCATCATTAATGAACCATTTGCTATAAATGAATTTTTTGATCTTTTGCCTGAAAATTTGACAATTATTAGAGAGAAAGAAAATTCTAAAAGAGGTAGATACCTCATCGAAGAATTGCCTACCCAAGATGGCAATACCTAGATCTATCTTTGCTTTTATGCCTAGCTAGGGGCGTTAAACGATAGCACTTGTTGGGAGGCAACCCAATTTTTTTTGTTTTTTTTGTTTTTGCTTCTGTTTAGTAATAAATAATCCATCTAGCCTCTGTTTGGATGTGGTTTAATCTTTTAATTAGTGTTTGTGCCAAGTAGAACCTATAGGATAACCTACCATGATAGTTGATTTGATTCTGCTGAAAAACAGAAACTTTGCACGCACGAATATAATTTTGTTAAATCACAGAAACGTGCTTTTGCGTTGACTAGTAAGTATGCACGTGCAACGCACGTCTCGACCAAAGCAGCCTATAAAATTCTTGTGAGTATTGAATTCTGAATTCAAATTGAGAGTAATTAACTTCCATGTAACGGGAGCTCTCGTGCATGAAATGAAGCTTTCTGTATACTACTCCCTTCGTTCACAAATATATCAGTACAGAGGGAGTTCCATTTACAACAACACATGAAAATAGTGATAAATCCATGTAATAGAAGCATCTATGATGACCATATAGAGATTTGAATAATAAAAATGAATGATAAAAAGTTCCACATGAAGCAATACAATCTTGGCACATAGCATTGGCCTTGTTTCAAAGTAGTTGTGCGGGTCATCTTCCTGATTAGGAACATTTGGCTTCAGGCCTTCAACTCTTCATCCCAAATCACTTTCTTTAGTTCCGTACCAATGAGAACTTCAGTTGCAAGGAATCAAGGATAGAATAAAGTGATGGCAGGACTCCACAAATGTATCATGCAGTGAATGATTTATAGTATGCTTCCGACAAAGCATGCAAATTAAATTAATTAATTAAACCAACGTGATGCAAGGAAACATCATCCCGAAGCTGAACCTGATGTAAACAGACACTTGACAAAGGAAAGCTTAAAATCATGCAGAAAGCTAGATAGCATGATGCGCACCTATGCAGAATCTAAGATGAACAGAAGCACAAGATCTCTGCCTGAAACCGTCTCCCATATGTCTCACAATGTCCCGTTCTCCTTAATGAACCAGCTTCACGTGCTTCCTCAAAAGATGTTGAACCTTCCTGATACCAAAAGACAACTTATTGTACAACCGAGATGATAGTCCAAAGTACATACCAAATGGGGGGAAATATCAACTGTCACATAATTTCCATATTCCAAGTTGTACAATATCAAATGCTCAATTTAAGCAAGAACAAGTAATAAACAGTGCCAGTGCAAGTTATAAAGCTAAAAAAAATAAGCAATAGTTGTGGGTGTTCACTCAGGGTTCCAAGCCAAGCTTCAGAGATTTTCACTCAACACATGGTGAAAACTCAATTCCACGTCTAAAGCTGGAGATACATGAGAATAACAAACCTTAACGACAATGTTAGACTTGGCTTCAACCAAATAATCTCTCAGTTTCTGGGCCTGCCCAGACCTTGAAAAGGCACCCCGAAAATATTTTGTGAGCCAGTGCACAGACTTACAACTTGAACCCAAGTAGCAGAACAGAACAAATATGTGTTTAATCCATCACTCAATTTGAACACACTGACTGATGTGTATATTCAAGTAGTGTCTCGAGTAGATAGACATGTAAATCTCGAGAGTTAGGAAGGAAACTGTGCAGCGAGGGGAGTAAAGTGAAGCTGGGACTGAACCTGGGAGCCTCACCGATGACTCCGATCTGCTTGACGCCCTTGAACGCTTCGGGGAGCAGCGGGAAGAGGTTCCGCCCACCCCTCACGATGTACTGCAGTGAACAACACACAAAACAAATTATGAGAACCCAATCCCGGGGAGGGATAACGATAGCTATGGAATGGCAGTGGTGGTGCATACCACCTCGTGTCCGGCACGGGAGACCATTGAAGACGACGGTAAAAATGCATACAACCTTGCTTGATCGAGAACATGGTACTTCGAACCGATTAATCATCGACTAAAGCGTTCCACAAGCTCCTTGCCTGAATGGTTATAGATAAATGTCATGAAAAAGATACTCAACAAAGATAAAAATAATAATTACACATGCTAATTAATTCTGCACATTTGTCTTTGGTAAAGAGAAGTATTTATACTTGTGCACATTTCAAATTCTAAAGTCGTAAATTGGCAGCAGATTAATGGTATTAAACCAGCCAGCATATGCAAATAAACGATTGGCATGCAATCAACATATGTGAGGAAATAAAGGACAAAGCACAGCACTATATATAACACCGAGAACTGACAAAACCAAAGTTCAGTTCAGAATCTTCTGAAGATATATCTTTTGTAGGATCTGAAGATAATAATTATGGTCCTGAGACAGTACTTATCATACCAATCAGTCACATAAGCATGCTAAATGTACAAGAAGGAGCATTGCATATCAAAGTGCACGTAATATGGCACAAGCCTGAAGTTTGTGTTCGACTTGTTCTTTTGCAGTTCCAAGCACCTCCAGTGTTGACCTGGTTTGCACTCCCAAGCTTCCGGACATCTGCAAGCAAGCACACCAGAAATCAACTCAATCCAATCCCAGCCCCAAAAACAGAAGAACAAAGTTAACCTCATAATCCACTCACCCATGTTAATACACGAGTTCTTTCTGGACCCCAAGCAACCATCCTGAGCTTCCCTGAAAAATTAGTCCGCTTGAACTCCGAGTCAAACTGCGAGAGCTGCAACTGCCGCCACCATGATACACCCGTTCTCCAGCTCCTGTTTGCACTAAACATCTACACAACCTTCTGCCTCCTTACTCCTTAGTGATAAAATGACATCTGAACTTAAGTTAGACCTACACGCATAAAAAGATTGCTAGATATGGTGTTCGGGTGGAGTGTGTTGTCGGTGTCATTGAGGAAGTGGTGTCTGTGAAGTTTGAGGTGGCGACCGCGACTGCAATAAAATCAGCATCCAGGTCGTTCCGTCCACGGCGACTCCTTGCGGTGGAAGGCGGCGGCTTCTTCCTGTGATGGATAAGAAGAGGGGGAGCTGGGTTACCGCCTGGCGTCTGTCGGAAGGGAGCGCAATGGAGGCTCCCAGTGAGCCCCGGCGTCCTCTGCATGTGTGGTAAACGCCTCGATCTGCACGGGCTCGCCGTGTGGGGATGGGCTGGGTTGGTGGAGAAGAGGAGGGGACGCTTGGTCGACTCCGGCGGCTTGGGAAGAGGAGGCCGAAGGGGATCGGGGCGTGGGGACGAATAAGTGGGTGGTGCATTAGGGAGGTGGAGGCGAGAGGAGCGCCGCCAGAGGTCAGGTGGTGAGGGGCGCAGAAAGTACGGGACGGGATGTTACCGTGATTTTGGGGACACGGGATTTACGTACGGGGAAGCTGCCGTGGAAATTTTCGTCTGCCAGAAGATTCGTCCGCCTATTTAATTGCTATTTGCACCCAATGGTCCGTCCATGGCGACTCCTTGCGGTGGAAGGCGGCGGCTTCTTCCTGTGATGGATAAGAAGAGGGGGAGCTGGGTTACTGCCTGGCGTCTGTCGGAAGGGAGCGCAATGGAGGCTCCCAGTGAGCCCCGGCGTCCTCTGCATGTGTGGTAAACGCCTTGCACGGGCTCGCCATGTGGGGATGGGCTGGGTTGGTGGAGAAGAGGAGGGGACGCTTGGTCTACTCCGGCGGCTTGGGAAGAGGAGGCCGAAGGGGATCGGGGCGTGGGGACGAAGAAGTGAGTGGTGCGCTAGGGAGGTGGAGGCGAGAGGAGCGCCGCCGGAGGTCAGGTGGTGAGGGGCGTAGAAAGTACGGGACGGGATGTTATCGTGATTTTGGGGACACGGGATTTACGTACAGGGAAGCTTCCGTGGAAATTTTCGTCTGCCAGAAGATTCGTCCGCCTATTTAATTGCTATCTGCACCCAATGGTCCGTCCACGGCGACTCCTTGCGGTGGAAGGCGGCGGCTTCTTCCTGTGATGGATAAGAAGAGGGGGAGCTGGGTTACCGCCTGGCGTCTGTCGGAAGGGAGCGCAATGGAGGCTCCCAGTGAGCCCCGACGTCCTCTGCATGTGTGGTAAACGCCTCGATCTGCACGGGCTCGCCGTGTGGGGATGGGCTGGGTTGGTGGAGAAGAGGAGGGGACGCTTGGTCGACTCCGGCGGCTTGGGAAGAGGAGGCCGAAGGGGATCGGGGCATGGGGACGAAGAAGTGGGTGGTGCGCTAGGAAGGTGGAGGTGAGAGGAGCGCCGCCGGAGGTCAGGCGGTGAGGGGCGCAGAAAGTACGGGACGGGATGTTACCGTGATTTTGGGGACACGGGATTTACGTACGGGGAAGCTGCCGTGGAAATTTTCGTCTGCCAGAAGATTCGTCCGCCTATTTAATTGCTATTTGCACCCAATGGTACGTCATTAGATTAGTCTGATCCGTTAGATTTTACTGACTTAGATAATCAGACGGTCATAATTAACATGTGTACACTAAACGGGGTGTCAGTAAGAAAGAATATGTTCGCTTGTTTAATAGTAGTATAGATTCTTTTTTCTGCTGTTCACTAAACAAATTTTCCAGAACTTCCTATTTTGTTAGAATTTTTAGAGTTCCAGAAGTTTGCGTTAGTTACAGATTACTACAGACTGTTCTGTTTTTGACAGATTCTGTTTTGCGTGTGTCGTTTGCTTATTTTGATGAATCTATGGCTAGTAAAATAGTTTATAATCCATAGAGAAGTTAGAATACAGTAAGTTTAACACCAATATAAATAAAAAATGAGTTCATTACAGTACTTTGAAGTAGTCTTTTGTTTTCTTTTTCTAACGGAGCTCACGAGATTTCTATTGAGTTTTTGTGTTGTGAAGTTTTTAAGTTTTGGATGAATTCTTTTGATGGATTATGGAACAATGAGTGGCAAGAGCCTAAGCTTGGGGATGCCCATAGCACCCCCAAGATAATCTAAGGACACCAAAAAGTCAAAGTTTGGGGATGCCCTGGAAGGCATCCCCTCTTTCGTCCACTTCCATCGGTAATTTACTTGGAGCTATATTTTTATTCACCACATGATATGTGTTTTGCTTGGAGCGTCTTGTATTATTTGCGTCTTTGCTTGTTAGTCTACCACAATCATCCTTGCTGTACACACCTTTTGAGAGAGCCATACATGAATTGGAATTTTTTAGAATACTCTATGTGCTTCACTTATATCTTTTGAGCTTGATAGTTTTGCTCATAGTGCTTCACTTATATATTTTGAGCGTGATAATTTTTGCTTTAGTGCTTCACTTAGATTTGTTTTAAAGAAACTATTGACCTCTCATGCTTCACTTAGATTATTTTGAGAGTCGTTAATAGCCTGGTAATTTGCTTAATGTTAATATACTTGGTATTCAAGATATGTGAAACTTTCTTTTGAGTGCGTTGAATACTAAGATAAGTTTGATGCTTGATAATTGTTTTGAGATATGAAGATGGTAATATTAGAGTCATGCTAGTTGAGTAGTTGTGAATTTAAAGAATACTTGTGTTGAAGTTTGTGATTCCCGTAGCATGCACGTATGGTGAACCGTTATGTGATGAACTCGGAGCATGATTTATTTATTGATTGTCTTCCTTATGAGTGGCGGTCGGGGACGAGCAATGGTCTTTTCCTACCAATCTATCCCCATAGGAGCATGCGCGTAATACTTTGTTTTGATAACTTCTAGATTTTTGCAACAAGTATATGAGTTCTTTATGACTAATGTTGAGTCCATGGATTATACGCACTTTTTCCCATCCTTCCACCATTGCTAGCCTCTCTAATACCGCGCACTTTTTGCCGGTATCATACATCCACCATATATCTTTCTCAAAACAGCCACCGTACCTACCTATCATGGCATTTCCATAGCCATTCCGAGATATATTGCCATGCAACTTTCCACCGTTCCGTTTATTATGACACGCTCCATCATTGTCATATTGCTAGCATGATCATGTAGTTGACATCGTATTTTTGGCAAAGCACCGTTCATAATTCTTTCATACACGTCACTCATGATTCATTGCATATCCCGGTACACCACCGGAGGCATTCATATAGAGTCATACTTTGTTCTAAGTATCGAGTTGTAATTGTTGAGTTGTAAGAAAAATAAAAGTGTGATGATCATCATTATTAGAGCATTGTCCCAAGTGAGGAAAGGGTGATGGAGACCATGATTCCCCCACAAGTCACGATGAGACTCCGGACGAAAAGAAGGCCAAAAAAAGAGAAAGGCCCAAATAAAAAAAATAATTGAGAGAAAAATAGAGAAGGGACAATGATACTATCCTTTTACCACACTTGTGCTTCAAAGTAGCACCAAGATCTTCATGATAGAGAGTCTCTCATTTTGTCACTTTCATATACTAGTGGGAATTTTTCATTATAGAACTTGACTTGTATATTCCGATGATGGGCTTCCTCAAAATGCCCTAGGTCTTTGTGAGCAAGCGAGTTGGATGCACACCCACTTAGTTTCTTTTGTTGAGCTTTCATATACTTATAGCTCTAGTGCATCCGTTGCATGGCAATCCCTACTCACTCACATTGATATCTATTGATGGGCATCTCCATAGCCCGTTGATACGCCTAGTTGATGTGAGACTATCTTCCCTCTTTTTGTCTTCTATACAACCACCATTCTATTCCACATATAGTGCTATATCCATGGCTCACGCTCATGTATTGTGTGAAGATTGAAAAAGTTTTGAGAATGTCATAAGTATGAAACAATTGCTTGGCTTGTCATCGGGGTTGTGCATGATTTAAATATTTTGTGTGGGGAAGATGGAGCATAGCCAGACTATATGATTTTGTAGGGATAACTTTCTTTGGCCATGTTATTTTGAGAAGACATAATTGCTTAGTTAGTATGCTTGAAGTATTATTATTTTTATGTCAATATGAACTTTTGTCTTTAATCTTTCGGATCTGAATATTCATACCACAATTAAGAAGATTTACACCGAAATTATGCCAAAGTATCACTCCGCATCAAAAATTCTCTTTTTTATCATTTACCTACTCGAGGACGAGCAGGAATTAAGCTTGGGGATGCCTGATATGTCTCCAACGTATCTATAATTTTTTATTGCTCCATGCTACTTTATCTACTGTTTTGGACTATATTGGGCTTTATTTTCCACTTTTATATTATTTTTGGGACTAACCTATTAACTGGAGGCCCAGCCCAAAATTGCTGTTTTTTTGCCTATTTCAGTGTTTCGAGGAAACATAATATCAAACGGAGTCCAAACGGAATGAAACCTTCGGGAACGTGATTTTCTCACCGAACGTGATCCAGGAGACTTGGACCCTACTCCAAGAAGTAACAGAGGCGGTCACGAGGGTGGGGGGTGCGCCCCCCTAGGGCGCGCCCCCCTGCCTCGTGGCCCCCTGTTGCTCCACCGACGTACTCCTTCCTCCTATATATACCTACGTATCCCCAAACGATTAGAACAGGAGCCAAAAACCTAATTCCACCGCCGCAACCTTCTGTATCCACGAGATCCCATCTTGGGGCTTGTTCCAGAGCTCCGCAGGAGGGGTCATCCACCATGGAGGGCTTCTACATCAACACCATAGCCCCTCCGATGAAGTGTGAGTAGTTTACTTCAGACCTTCGGGTCCATAGCTAGTAGCTAGATGGCTTCTTCTCTCTTTTTGGATCTCAATACAATGTTCTCCCCCTCTCTCGTGGAGATCTATTCGATGTAATCTTCTTTTTGTGGTGTGTTTGTTGAGACCGATGAATTCTGGGTTTATGATCCATCTTATCTATGAATAATATTTGAATCTTCTCTGAATTCTTTTATGTATGATTGAGTTATCTTTGCAAGTCTCTTCGAATTATCCTTTTGGTTTGGCCAACTAGATTGATAGTTCTTGCAATGGGAGAAGTGCTTATCTTTGGGTTCAATCTTGCGGTGTCCTTTCCCAGTGACAGAACGGGCAGCAAGGCATGTATTGTATTGTTGCCATCGAGGATAACAAGATGGGTTTTTTATCATATTGCATGAATTTATCCCTCTACATCATGTCATCTTGCTTAAGGCGTTACTCTGTTTTTAACTTAATACTCTAGATGCATGCTGGATAGCGGTCGATGAGTGGAGTAATAGTAGTAGATGCAGAATCGTTTTGATCTACTTGTCTCGGACGTGATGCCTATATACATGATCATACCTAGATATACTCATAACTATGCTCAATTCTGTCAATTGCTCAATAGTAATTTGTTCACCCACCGTAGAATATCTATGCTCTTGAGAGAAGCCACTAGTGAAACCTATGGTCCCCGGGTCTATTCTCATCATATCAATCTCCATTACTTTATTACTTGCTTTGTTTTTACTTTGCCTTTTACTTTTCACTTTGCATCTATATACCAAAAATACCAAAAATATTATTTATCATCTCTATCAGATCTCACTCTCGTAAGTGGCCGTGAAGGGATTGACAACCCCTAATCGCGTTGGTTGCGAGGAGCTATCGTTTTGTGTAGGTATGAGGGACTTGTGCGTGGTATCCTACTAGATTGATACCTTGGTTCTCAAAAACTGAGGGAAATACTTACGCTACTTTGCTGCATCATCCTCTCCTCTTCGGGGAAATCCAACGTAGTGCTCAAGAGGTAGCACTAGTGGGATCAACAATTTGTCCAGGTGCCAACATAGGTCTTGGGCAAGGAGGGTTTAGAGCGATTTTCTTCATGTACTTTAGAGTGACATATCTGTATTCCCTCCATTCCCGTTCCCATCTTCGTTCAATTTTCTGAATGTGCACCTTGCGCTCATTCTTTGTTTCCTTTCCGTGAATCACCCCATCTGGAGTGCAATACCCTGCATAGATTTCATCAGGGATTTCAAACGCAGTATTCACTTCCAGTTTCTTCCCTCCTTTCTGAGGTCTCTTGCCATCTGCCATTTTTTCAGCTGAGTATTTTGAACTATTGAGTTCTCTGAAGAAGTATGCAGCTTTTCTTCGAGGAATGCTGCAAATGAGTTAAGTTGATGAGAACCTAGTGATTCAACAGCAGACATGTGTACCTGTGAACAGAGTATAGGTGCGAAGAATTTGGAGAGGTCATATGCGTTCTCATAAGTTTTTGCAAAATAGAAGAAGTTTGAGGAAATTGAACAGATATGTCTTGAAGAATTTTACTAAGCGTTCTTTGACTTAGGTTCCAGAGTTGTATGGATTTGTGAAATTCACACAATTGAGGAATCTTGAGGAAAAATGTCACTTAGAGAAATAGATCAAGAACAGATGATTGTGTTAGGTGTTTAAAGTGTGGAAGTTGAAGAATAAACACCTTTTGAAGATTTTATGGAAATCATCAGAATCAACAAAGGAAATAAAAGTAACTTTTAATTACCCTTGACGAAGAACACGATGAACTGGGAGTGTTAGATTTGGAAGTCCGTTAGTCCAGATCTTCCACGCCCTAACTTGGCAGAGGAAGACAACTACGGCGGCGACAGAGAGTAGATATCCGTGGCCGGTGCAAGTACGGCGACGATGAGGTCGAGGCAATGAAGCTCTTCCTCACCGGCGACGATGAAGGTAGCGGCGGTGCTAGGGCTTGAGAGTTCGAGCGAGGGAAGTGAGTTCGAGCAGGGTAAATGCAATCTGAGGAGGGTGAGGGGTATTTATAGCCGACGTGAAAAACCACTCGCCCAAGGAAAATGGACGAACGTGCCCCTGACCCTTCTCATCCTAGCGACATGTGTCACCCACGTACAGTGTGGTGCAGATCGCGTGAGATCGTGGGTGAATAGATAAATCTTATCGTGGGATGTAGAACGGTTTGAGCGGCAAAAGCTGAAAATTCAGATAAGAAAATTTTAATGTTTCGTTCGCAAATTCTTTAGCTGACAAGGACACAGTGAAGATTTCGAACGGGTTTCAAATAGAACGCACATGATGAATTTGTGAACAGACTGGGTTGAGTTTAGCATAGAGGGGAAAAGTGTCCGATTAGATTCACTTAGCAGAAAAAGCAAATTGAAGAATTAGCAATAAGTGGATGTTGTAGAGGACATAAAAACTCAAGTATATATATATATATATATATATATATATATATATATATATATAGTCAATGAAGAAGAAGAATGGAAAGAGTGAAGACAATGCAAAGTTGAAGAAATTGAACAACTGATGAATTCCAAAAATGAAAAAAAAAACTCAAATTGAAGATTTTCAACTTTGGTTGGTGGCGTGACCCACCGTATAAGAATGATGATTTCAGACACCGCGTACATTTTCGTAGGGTTCTGAGAATCAAATTCTTAATTATTTTCTTCAAACTTAGAGGGTTAGTCTTCATTGATTGAAGAAAAATGTTACTTCGTGTGTTGCACATCTAAGTCATCAAATTTGCATAAGTGTTAGGATGTGTGTCCTTTTCAAAGAACATTCGAAGATTCTAAGATATTTAGCTCACACCGCAACTTGCTAAATCTCTTCTCATCCAAGGGCTTTATGAAGATATCGGCCAGCTGGTCTTCAATTTTTGTGTGGTCGATGGAGATGCGCCCTTCAACACATGGTCACGAAGAAAATGATGATGAATCTGGATGTACTTTGTATTCGAGTGCTGAGCTGGGTTGTGAGCAATCTTGATAGCATTCTCATTGTCGCAGTAGAGTGGCACATTCTTCACATTGATGCCATAGTCCTTGAGGGTTTGCTTCATTCATAGCAATTGAGCACAGCATGATCCAACAGCAATGTACTCAGCTTCAGCAGTAGAGAGTGATACGCAGTTCCGCTTCTTCGAGGACCAACATACCAAGGATCATCCGAGGAAATGACATGTGCCTGATGTTGACTTGCGGTCCACCCGATCACCAACATAGTCAGAGTTAGAATATCCAATGAGATCAAAGGAAGAGCCCTTGGGGTACCATAATTCAAGTGTTGGAGTGTGAGCTAGATATCAAAGAATATGCTTCACAGCCTTATGGTGTGATTCCTTTGGTGTAGTTTGAAATTCGGCACACATGCAAACACTAAGCATAATATCCAGCCTAGATGCACATAGGTACAATAAAGAGCCAATCATGGAGCGGTATACCTTTTGATCGAAGGCTTTACCATTTTCATCGGTGCATACATGGCCATTTGTGGGCATAGGGATTTTGACGCCTTTGCAATTTTGCATGCCGAATTCCCTCAACACATCCTTGAGGTATTTCTCCTGAGATATGAATATGCCATTGTGTTGTTGATGAATTTGAAGACCTAAGAAGAATTTCAACTCTCCCATCATAGACATTTGATATTCCTCACTCATCATATAGGAAAATTTGTCACTGTAACATTGGTTAGTACAACCAAAGATAATAGCATCAACATATATTTGGCACATGAATAATTCATCATCATATGCTTTGGTGAAAAGAGTTGGGTCAAGTGAACCAAGTTTGAAGCATTTTTTCATGAGGAATTCCTTCAATGTGTCATACCACGCCCGAGGTGCTTGCTTGTGGCCATAGAGGGCCTTGTTGAGTCTGTAGACGTGATCTAGAAATTTTGGATCCTCAAAACCTGGTGGTTGAGCAACATATACTTCTTCCTCAAGCTTACCATTGAGGAATGCACTTTTCACATCCATTTGATGTAAGATCATATTATGATGGTTAGTGTAAGCAAGCAATATGCGAATAGCTTCAAGTCTAGCAACAGGTGCAAAAGTTTCATCGAAATCAATTCCTTCAACCTGTGTGTAGCCTTGAGCTACAAGTCAAGCCTTATTCCTCACCACAAGGCCATTTTCATCTTGTTTGTTGTAGTAGATCCATTTGGTACCGATGATGTTGTGCTTGCGTGGGTCTGGTCGCTTGACAAGCTCCCATACATTGTTGAGCTCGAATTGATGCAATTCATCTTGCATGGCTTGAATCCACTCAGATTCCATGAGTACTTCATCAACTTTAGTGGGCTCTGCGATAGAGACAAACACAAAATGCCCACAAAAGTTAGACAAGTGTGAAGCTTTTGAGCACGTGAGAGGACCTGGTGCATCGATGGCGCTGATGATTTTCTCGATCTACACTTCGTTTAAAATGCGTGGATTTGTAGGTTGACGACTTTGCTTAGGCCCAGCAATTTCTTCAGGACCATTTTCTTCAGCAGCACTAGTGTGATTTTCTTCACGGTCCGGAATGACTTCTTCAGCAGATTCTTCGGTAGGGATGATATCCTCTGTAGCTTTGATCTTGATGGATTCCTCAGGTGACATTTCATCTAGCACAGGAGGTATGTGCTCTCTTTGCGAGCCATTAGTTTCATCGAACCGCACATCTACAGTTTCAATAATCTTGTGATGATTGATGTTTAAGACTCTGTAGGTGTGCGAGCCCTTTCCGTAACCAAGCATAAAACCCTCATGTGCTTTCAGTGGAAAATTAGAGTGATGGTGAGGATCTCTAATCCAGCATTTAGCACCGAAGACTTTGAAATAACTTACATTGGGTTTCTTGTCAGTGAGGAGTTCATATGAGGTCTTTTTGAAGAATTTGTGAAGATATACTCTGTTGATGATGTGGCATGCAGTATCAATAGCTTCAGGCCAAAAGTGATGTGGTGTCTTGTATTGATCAAGCATGGTGCGAGCCATCTCAAGAAGAGTTATGTTCTTGCGCTCCATGATGCCATTCTGCTGAGGAGTATAGGGAGCAGATAACTCATGAGTAATACCAAGTATATCAAGATATTCATCGAGACCAGTGTTCCTGAACTCAGTTCCATTATCACTCCTGGTATGCTTGATCTTTACACCGAAGTTAGTAGAAGCTCTTGAGGAAAATTGTATGAAGACTTCCTACACTTCATTTTTGTAAGTGATGATATGCACCCATGTATAACGAGAATAATCATCAACTATGACAAAGCCATATAATGATGCAGAACTAGAGAACATGGCATAATGAGTAGGGCCAAAGAGATCCATATGAAGTAATTCAAAGGGACGAGAAGTTGTCATGATAGTCTTTGAGGGATGCTTGGCTCTAGTGATCTTTCCAGCCTCACAAGCCCCACAAAGATGATCTTTGAGGAATTTGACACCCTCGATGCCAATGACATGCTTATTCTTCGCGAGTGTATGCAAGTTCCTCATCCCATCATGACCAAGTCGTCGATGCCATAGCCATCATTCTGAAGCTTTTGCAAGTAGACATGTGGCAGGCTGTGGTTCTGTAGAGAAATCCACAATATACAAGTGTCCTTTCCTATAGCCTTTGAAGACTTTGGAATTGTCAGATTCCATTAGCACAATGCAACAATATTTTCCAAAGACGACAACCATATCAAGATCACAAAGCATTGAGACAGACATGAGGCTGAATCCTAAGGACTCGGCAAGCATGACTTTGTTCATGTGTCTATCCTTTGAGATTGCAACCTTACCTAGACCCAATACCTTGATTTTGCCTTTGTCAGCGTAGGTGATATGCTTCAGATGAGATGGAGACAAATCAGTGTCCATCAATAAGTTCCTGTCACCGGTCATGTGATTTGTACATCCACTGTCGAGGACCCACTCAGTAGCTTTAGGTTGTTCATCCTGCAGATGAATTAGTGCAACTTACGAAGCCATATACTTCATCAGTGAAGAATATGATGTCAATTTCATCAACAGTAACAGATATAGCAATATGAGGATGAGAGAAATGAGTGATGCATTTCTTCAAGATTAGCTTGCGTCCATTCAAGCACATTCAGGTCTCCAGCAAATTCTTCACACGATTAAGTTCGTCTGGAGACCTGAACCTAAATAAGAGATTAGTTCTTTTTCTTCACCACCCACATCTGGAGGGGTGGCAAAGAGTTATCATTGTGCAAGCTCCATAAGAAAAAGATGGCATTGAAGCCAGTGCACTTCGTTTCATAGAAGAGTGGTTAGGATAAGCATATGAATAAGCAGAGAAATTCTTCAAGGACTTGTGAACATAATGGTTTGAAGAATAATGCACATATTCATAGCCTTTAGACTTTCCCTGCGAAACAGAAGTGTTAGCATGATGATGTTCATATGAGGATTTTGATCCACGTGAGGAATTTGATCCAGATGAAGAATTTGGTCCATATGAAGAATTTGATCTGGGGTTCCTTTTCTTCATAGGTGGTGTCATGATGACATTCACCTGAAGATTTTCAAGGCACCTTTTGGGAACCCAGATTTTCTTCATAGGGGGACCGTTCCTACAGTTAGTTCCAACAAATCGAGCAAATACTTCACCATTCTGATTCTTGAAAAATTTATAGTTGGAGTCAAATGACTCATCAGAGGAATATGAAGAATCACAAGTAAAGCCAGATAGAGTGCATGGATCTAGAGGTCCTTTCGCAGCAACCCATGAGGTTTTGGGATAGTGCTCAGGTTTCCAGTAGGTCCCATCAACATTGAGTTTCCTCTCAAAGGCAATACCCTCTTTCCTAGGGTTCCTATTCAAGATCTGCTTTTTGAGCACATCACAAAGAGTCAGATGCCCTTTGAGGCTTTTGTATATGCCTGTCACATACAATTCCTTCAGCCATGCATTATTGTCAGTGATACTTGTGGTATCCTTAGATGAGGAATTTGTGACCACAGAGACAGTTGAAGAATTTCCAGCAATAGAAGCATTTGAACATTCAGGTGAAGAATTAGCAGATTCACACTCAATGCATTTTAGACATGGTGGAATAAATTCTTCCTGAGCGGAACTGATCTGTTGAGCAAGCAATGAATCGTTTTCCTTCTGAAGATCTTCATAACTCACTTTTAACTTCTCAAGATCTTGCTTTCTCTGAAGAAATTCATAAGAAACCTTCTCATGATCAGTTAAGAGGGTGTTATGATGATTTTTAAGGCTACCAAACCTAGATTGAAGTCTCTGAAGACTATCAGTCAAGGTCTTAGTTCGATTCAATTCCTTACCCAACATATCATCGCTTTCATCAAGCATGTTTTGAACTTTTTCAAGAGCTCTTTGTTGTTTAGTGGCAAGGAAGCAAATTTAGTGTAGCTGGGTCCAAATTCGTCACCCGATTCATCATCGCTAGATTCGGAAAGGTAGCATTCCGTTACATTTGCACCCTTTGCCATAAGGCATGGTGCAGTAGATGATGATTCTGGGGCGAAAGTCATCTGCTTGAGAGATTCCTTGAAATCCTCAAACTAAGGATCATGACGAGTACGATGACCTTCATAGACCTCAGAGAGTCGGTCCCAGATAAGCTTCGCATGGTTGAGATGCACGATGTTCCTGAATTGATTTTGGGACAAACAGGAGCAGATGATATCCTTCACTGTGAGGTTGAGTAGAGTGTACTTGCGAATATCATCAGCCTCCGCCATCTTGCATAGATCGGTAAGACCAATCTCAGTGATGGTCCACAGTTAGCTGTTCGTAGACACGAGTCGCTTCTTCATCATAGCCTTTCACTTGGGATACTCATGACCGTCAAAGATGGGGCATGTCACTTTATTCATTCCTGCAGTCGACATAACTAAAACTCCAGGCGGTTAAACCAAAATCACACAGAACAAGGAAGTACCTTGCTCTAATACCAATTGAAAGTGCGTTAAATCTACTAGAGGGGGGTGAATAGGCGATTTTTACAAATTCGTCACTGAGGAATTTCAGGGTGAGGAAATTCCTAAGTCACGAACAACTAGCAGCGGAATAAGTACTCAAGTGTAAGCATAACAGAGTAACAACATAGTCATCATGATGATGTGAAAAACAAACACATAGCACAAGTAGAGTAAACACGGGATTAGCAGGCTGAAGACAGTGTGACTGAAGAAATTGGATTGAGGAAATTGAGAAAGTCTTCAGTCAAAGTCTTCAAACAGTAATGATCAGGTTCATCAACACATGAATGAGGAAATGAAAGGGTTGAGAAAATAGAACCAGTAGACTTGGTGAAGATAATGGTTTGGTAGACCAGTTCCAACTGCTGTGACAATTGTACGTCTGGTTGGAGCGGCTGCGTATTTAAACTCGAGGACACACAGTCCCGGATATACAGTCCTCACCGTATTATCCTTGAGCTAAGGTCACACAGACCTCACCCAACACTCGTGGTAAGTCTTCACAGGTGACTTCCAAACCTTCACAGACTTGGTCACTCGGTGATCCACAATTCCTCTTGGATGCTCAGACCATGACGCCTAACCGTCTGGAGGATACACAGTCCTTAAAGGTAACAAGTGTCGGTTCCACACAGGAACAATCTCTTGAGTGATGCTCAATCACTTTGGGTTTGTAGGTGTTTGCGTTTGGGATTTGGGTTTTCCTCACTTGATGATTTTCGCTCAAAGTCCTCGGAGGATGGGATGCTCTTAATTGACAAGTGTCAGTTTCTCTCGGAGTAGCTAACCATCTAGTGGTTGTAGGGGGCGGCTATTTATGGCCTAGGGAGCAGCCCGACATGATAAGACATAAATGCCCCTCAATGATATGACCGTTAGGTGGTAGGATATTTTGGACAGCTGGCGCGTAGCACAGCAATGGTCGGATTTGAGGTTTGAATTCCTCAGGGCTATCATGTTCCTCACTGTGTAGGCAATCCGCACTGGCGAATTCCTAACTCCTCAGTCAGAACAAATTCCTCAGAGACCAGAAGATCTTCGTCTTTGTCACTGAAGAAATTGATTGAACTGATATGAGATTTCCAATGGCTTCACTCGAAAGGATTGGATATGTAGGATTTTGAGATGAGCATCACTTGGAAATCAGTTTCCTTAGTATTACCTCGACCCCCTTTAACAGTACGGTGTTTCCTATGACTCAAGAAAGAGAAAATTAAACATAAACAAAAGTCTTCACACTTCATAATCCTCGCATGAATATCCAAGTCTTCAAGGTCACACCAATTTCTTCACTTTCAAAGTCTTACGGAGAACCAAAGTCTTCAGCTGAAGACATTCATTTTAGAGGTCGACTTTCACTGTAAATATCAAACTCCTCATCGACTTATAGAGCCTGTGGACACTCACAAACATATTAGTCCCTTAACCTATAAGTCTTCAATACACAAAAATCACTAAGGGGCACTAGATGCACTTACAATAGATTTTCTTTTTTGACGGCGAGTTCTATCTAGAGTGAGCTCTTCTCCATGTATAAGTGCGGGAGTAGGTCTGAAAAATCCATACACCATCAGCACAAGAAAAATGCTCAAAACATAGTGATGAACCATGTATTTTGAAAAATGATCTCGAGGGGTTTCGGGTAATAATTAGTCCTACCGTCAACATTGATTTTCTTCGAGGCATTCTGGTGTATGGATACTTCCATGTTAATGCAAACACAGAAGTTCAGGCCCTAAGCTGGACATGCCAAAAAGTGTTCCTATTAAGAAGCATGGTCAGGTTAAACAATTCTACAAGCTTATAAAAGCAAGAAGAAAGTTATCAAGACATGGTTGATATTACAAACCTGCCTGATAACCTTCCTGGGTATCCAAATGATGCTATATTGCTATTCATGGCTGTTTCTACGGATGGATATTTCCATGTCCAGAGCTTCATCACACTAGGCCATGATCACAAATGATATCAGAACAAATCTGTAAATGTAAATGTATACAAACATTTACACTGGAAAAGCATTTGTTGACTACGATTACTTCTAAAACCGTACCAAATAAACCATTTTATCAGTTAGCAACAATGGACACCTGTTTCTTGTGCAACTATTCCTATGCAAATATTGTGTAACTACTATTGTTTAAATGCAGTTACAACATAACCATGGACATATTGAATGAAGTGTTGAAGTAGATATCAAATTATGCCACAAAATGGCTAAATCCAAACTTGTACAGGCTGCATATGAAGAGTAACTCGGCTGAAGCTTAGGTAACTATGCGACTGAAACAAGTTTTGTAATGTAACTAAGTTGCAGTAACATACATAGTGAAGACGTTTTCACTGACCTAAGGAACAACCACCAGCAGATAGTTAACAGTTCATATATCCACTTCTTCATCCAATCTTAGAGTTTCAATTGCAACTAATTAAACATCTCCTAATTGAAGGAAATATGCCCTAGAGGCAATAATAAAGTTATTATTTATTTCCTTATATCATGATAAATGTTTATTATTCATGCTAGAATTGTATTAACCAGAAACATGATACATCTGTGAATACATAGACAAACTTAATGTCACTAGTACGCCTCTACTTGACTAGCTCATTAGTCAAAGATGGTTATGTTTCCTAACCATAGACATGAGTTGTCATTTGATTAATGGGATCACATCATTAGTAGAATGATGTGATTGAAATGACCCATTCTGTTAGCTTAGCACTTGATCGTTTAGTATGTTGCTATTGCTTTCTTCATGACTTATACATGTTCCTACAACTATGAGATTATGCAACTCCCGTTTATCGGAGGAACACTTTGTGTGCTACCAAACATCACAATGTAACTGGGTGATTATAAAGGAGCTCTATAGGTGTCTCCAAAGGTACATGTTGAGTTCGCGTATTTCGAGATTAGGTTTTGTCACTCCGATTGTCGGAGAGGTATCTCTGGGCCCTCTCGATAATGCACATCACTATAAGCCTTGCAAGAAATGTAGCTAATGAGTTAGTTACGGAATGATGCATTACATAACGAGTAAAGAGACTTGCCGGTAACGAGATTGAACTAGGTATTGAGATACCGACGATCGAATCTCGGGCAAGTAACATACCGATGACAAAGGGAACAATGTATGTTGTTATGCGGTTTGACCGATAAAGATCCTCGTAGAATATGTAGGAGCCAATATGAACATCCAGGTTCCGCTGTTGGTTATTGACCGGAAACGTGTCTCGGTCATGTCTACATAGTTCTCGAACCCGTAGGGTCCGCACGCTTAAGGTTTCGATGGTAGTTAAATTATGAGTTTTGATGTACCGAAGGTTGTTCGGAGTCCTGGATGTGATTACTGACATGACGAGGAGTCTCGAAATGGTCGAGACATGAAGATTGATATATTGGAAGCCTATATTTGGATATCGGAGGACGTCTAACTTGTTTTTGCAGGGCATGTTGTGATGTGATATGGTCAAGACGTGATGCTATATTTTATTGTATGAGATGATCATGTTTTGTAACCGAGTTATTGGTAACTGGCAAGAGCCATATGGTTGTCACTTTATTGTATGAAATGGAAGCGCCCTATAATTGCTTTACTTTATCACTAAGTGGTAGTGATAGTCGTAGAAGCAATAGATGGCGTAATGACAACGATGCTACGATGGCGACCAAGGTGTCGCGCCGGTGATGATGGTGATCACGACGGTGCTTCGGAGATGGAGATCACAAGCACAAGATGATGATGGCCATATCATATCACTTATATTGATTGCATGTGATGTTTATCCTTTATGCATCTTATTTTGCTTTGATTGACGGTAGCATTATAAGATGATCTCTCACTAATTATGAAGAAGTGTTCTCCCTGAGTATGCACCGTTGCGAAAGTTCTTCGTGTTGATACACCACGTGATAATCGGGTGTGATAGGCTCTACCACTAGTAGAAAAAGGGGCAAATCTGAGACACATTAGTGCCGGTTTGATTTTGAGCCGGCACTAATGTGTCCATTAGTGCCGGTTCCAGCGGCTAGCCGGCCGTTCTCATTAGTATTGGTTCGTGGCAAACCTTTAGCACCGGTTCGTGCCATGAACCGGTACTAAAGAGAGTGGTGGCAGGATGTTGTCAGTCTGGGGCCCGTCCAGCACCTTTAGTACCGGTTCGTGGCACGAACCAGTACTAAAGGTCGACGTACATAAACCCTTCGTCCACCCGAGCCACTCTGTTCTTCCCCTTTCCCCTCACTTCCTCTGTTCTTCCCCTCTCTTCCTCGAGCTCCTCACAAATTTTGCCCAAAATTTGTCAAGATTTGAAGGCCCCCATCCATTCAAATGATCACAAAGCTTAGCAACTTTGTCCTTTCAACTCTCATTGCTAGATTAGCTCTTGCAATGCTTTGTATAGTGATTAATTTGGGAGGAATTATATTTTCTAGTATTTGATTTATATGCAATTTGAGGTCAAAAATAACACTTAGTTTGCATATGTAGGTGTGGTTTACTTAGTGCCTTCTAATTCTCCGTCATTACCACCGTCGATCGCCCGCATCGTCCCGTCGCCAGCACCACCTTGTGGTGATGCTCTTGTGCATGAATGTTTTACATTACCGAATTGATGTTTGGGTGATTTGGATATATAGTTACTCGTATAATTATCTTACCCGTACGTTGTTTGTTATACATAGTGCCATGGTTTTGATATCCGTCCCCGTCGGACCTCGTCCTTGTTATGATTCGGATGTGGTATATTCTCTTTTAAAACTAGTTGTTGCATTTCGTGTTTATGACAAATTATGCTCATCAAGTTGACATAGATATTTTTATCTAGGAGGTATGTGAACCGGAAATTCCAACCGACCCTATTGTCGAGAGGTTAAATTTAGTTGAAAGAGAAAATGAGTATTTGAAAGAAAAATTGAAAAGAATTGAGGGGGAGAAGATGGAATTGGAGTTGCATGTTGCCGATGTCGTCGATGATCACAAGATCAATATGGAGAAAATAAGGTTGAAGATTAGAAAGATTAGAAAATATGCCATTGATAGTGTGGCTTGGTATCATTATGCTATTGGATCAATTGTTACCTTAGTTGCGATCTTGATCGCATTTGTTGTTGCATTTAAATTCTTTAGCTAGATAGTTATTTGTATGTTGCATTTAATTAAGTGTTGTATATGAACTTTATGTACGAACTTTATGTATGAACTTGTATTAATTTGGTCCATTCGGTGTTGTGTAATGAAGATGAGCCGACAATGGATGTATGATGACCGATGCTCTCCCGAGTTCATTAATGGTGTGCATACTTTTCTGTTTGCTGCTAAGGCAAACAAGCAGGCGGATGGTTTTATTCCTTGTCCATGTGCTGGCTATAAGAATGGTCATAGTTACTCTACGTCAAGAACCATTCACGTCCACCTATTTGAGTCCGGTTTCATGCCCCACTATAATGTTTGGACCAAGCACGGCGAAATAGGGGTTATGATGGAAGAGAATGAAGAAGAAGAGGACGACGACGGCTATCCTGGCCATGGGTTCCCTGAATACGATGATACAACAATGGGGGAAGAAGCTGAGCCGGCAATGCAGGAAGAAGCTGAAGAAGAGGCATCAGATGAGCCCGCTGATGATCTAGGTCGGGCCATTGCCGATGCAAAGAGAAACTGCGCAAGTGATCTAGAGAGGACGAAGTTGCAGCGCATGTTAGAGGATCACAAGAAATTGTTGTACCCAAATTGCGAAGCTGACAAAAAAAAGTTGGGCACCACACTTGAATTGCTGCAATGGAAGGCAGAGAATGGTGTATCTGACAAGGGATTTGGAAAGTTGCTGGTAATGATAAAGAGTATGCTTCCAAAGGACAACAAATTTCCCGAGAGTACGTATGAAGCAAAGAAGGATGTCTTCCCTCTAGGTTTAGAGGTGCAGAAGATACATGCATGCCCTAATGACTGCATCCTCTACCGCGGTGAGTACGAGGATTTGAATGCTTGCCCGGTATGCGGTGCATTGCGTTATAAGATCAGTCGCGATGACCCTGGTAATGTCGAGGGCGAGCGCCCAAGGAAGAAGATTCCTGCCAAGGTGATGTGGTATGCTCCTATAATACCACGGTTGAAACGTTTGTTCCAACACAAAGAGCATGCGAAGGCGATGCAGTGGCACGCAGAAGACCATAAGAAAGACGGAAAGTTGAGAGTACCCACTGACGGTTCGCAGTGGAGAAAAATCGAGAGAAAGTACTGGGAGGAGTTTGCAGGTGACCCAAGGAACATATTGTTTGGTCTAAGCGCATATGGCATTAATCCTTTTGGGGAGCAGAGCAGCAACCATAGCACGTGGCCTGTGACTCTATGTTTGTATAACCTTCCTCCTTGGTTGTGCATGAAGCGGAAGTTCATTATGATGCCAGTGCTCATCCAAGGCCCTAAGAAACCCGGCAACGACATTGATGTGTACCTAAGGCCATTAGTTGAAGAACTATTACATCAGTGGAATGGAACAGGTGTACGTGCGTGGGATGAGCACGGACAGGAAGAATTTGACCTAAAGGCATTGTTGTTCGTGACCATCAATGATTGGCCTGCTCTCAGTAACCTTTTAGGACAGACAAACAAGGGATACCGCGGTTGCACGCACTATTTGGATGATATCGACAATATATATTTGGATAGTTGTAGGAAGAATGTGTACCTGGGACATCGTTGATTTCTTCCGAGCAGGCATCCTGTAAGAAAGAAAGGCAAGCATTTCAAAGGTGAGGCGGATCACCGGACGAAGCCTCGCCACCGTACTGATGCTGATGTACATGATATGGTCAAGGATTTGAAGGTAATCTTTGGATAGGGTCCTAGCGGACAACCTGTTCCGAAGGACGCTGACGGACGCGCACCCATGTGGAAGAAGAAATCTATATATTGGGACCTGCCATATTGGAAAAACCTAGAGGTCCGCTCCGCAATCGACATGATGCACGTGACGAAGAATCTTTGCGTGACCCTGCTTGGCTTTTTGGGCGTGTATAGGAATACAAAAGATACACCAGAGGCACGGGAGGACCAGCAACATATGCACGGAAAAGACGGCATACATCAGGGTCAGGCCAGCTACGCTCTTACCAAAGAAGAGAAGGAAATCTTCTTCGAATGCCTGCTCAGCATGAAGGTATCGTCTGGCTTCTCGTCGAATATAAAGGGAATAATAAATATGGCAGAGAAAAAGTTCCAGAACCAAAAGTCTCATGACTGCCACGTGATTATGACGCAACTCATTCCGGTTGCATTGAGGGGGCTTCTACCGAAAAACATTCGATTAGCCATTGTGAAGCTATGTGCATTCCTCAATGCAATCTCCCAGAAGGTAATGGCTCCAGAAATCATACCAAGGTTACAAAATGATTTGGTGCAATGTCTTGTCAATTTCAAGTTGGTGTTCCCACCATCCCTCTTCAACATCATGACACACGTCCTAGTTCACCTTTGCGAAGAGATTAACATTTTGGGTCCTGCATTTCTACACAATATGTTCCCCTTTGAGAGGTTCATGGGAGTCTTGAAGAAATATGTTCATAACCGTGCTAGGCCAGAAGGAAGCATCTCGAAGGGCCATGAAAATGAGGAGGTCATTGAGTTTTGTATTGACTTTATTCCTGACCTTAAGCCGATTGGTGTTCCTGAATCGCGGCATAAGGGCAGACTGGAAGGAAAAGGAACGCTAGGAGGGCATCAAATAATATGTATGGACGGGCATTCTCTCACTGAAGCACACTACACAGTTCTACAGAATTCCGCCTTGGTGGCTCCGTATATGGAGGAACACAAGAATTTTCTACACTCCAAACACCCGGAGAAGTCTGACAACTGGATTACACGCGAACAAACGAGGAATTTTGCCGGTTGGTTGCAGAAATGTGCCCTAAATGATGGCGATATTCAAAATGACATGTACTCGCTGTCCCAGTTACCATCTTCGAATATAATGACTTTCAAAGGGTACCAGATAAATGGGAATACATTTTATACGATCACCCAAGATAAGAAGAGCACCAACCAAAACAGTGGTGTCCGCTTTGATGCAACAACCAACACGGGAAAGGAAACATATTATGGTTACATAGAGGACATATGGGAACTTAACTATGGAGGTGATTTGAAGGTCCCTTTGTTTCGGTGCAAATGGGTCAATATGACACGAGGCGGGGTAATAGAAGACCCGTAGTACGGAATGACAACAGTGGATCTCAACAATCTTGTGTATGCAGACGAACCATTTGTCCTAGCCAATGATGTGGCACGGGTTTTTTATGTGAAAGACATGTCTACCAAGCCGAGAAAAAGAAAAGATAAGGAAGCGAATGGATCATACGACGAGCCAAAGAGCCACATAGTTCTTTCAGGAAAAAGAAACATCATGGGAGTGGATGACAAGACAGACATGTCAAAAGATTATGAAAAGTTTGATGAAATTGCTCCATTCACAGTGAATATTGACCCGAGCATCCAGTTAAATGATGAAGATTTTCCATGGCTACGACGCAAGGGGACACACGCAAAGAAAAAGTTTCACACCCAAAGATCTGGGATGTGATCGGCTTCACTATCATCACTTTCTTCTGTGTTTCACACCCAGGAGGGAATCTCTGTAATAGTTAGGGTAGTTATGTGTTTTGGCATTTGAAACGCGAAGAAATTTCATGTGCAAACAAATTCTTTTCATGCATTTACTGATTTTTTCCAGCTAAATGACCCTGAAATTGAAAAGCATTTCAAATGAACTCAGAAAAGGTTGAAAGTTGGCATGGTATCATAATTTCATCCAAATAGCATGTGCAAAAAAGTAGAGAGGGTTACGGCAAAAACTGGATGCACTTCGTGTACAAAATGGACAATCTCTTTCGAAGTATCAGGGTTTTCGATGAAAACTCAACTGTTACGAAGGCATTTCATTTTTTAAATAACCTAAGCATTACCAAATTGAATATAATGATAAAACACACTACTATTAAACATAAGAAAAAAGAATCACTGAAAAATCTTTTTTCAAAGTTAAGTTATTCACAAACTTGTGATTCACACAAATTTCAAATAATTCAAAATTTAAACTATTCAAATTTGAAAACTACCGGCACTAACGGAAAGTTTGTAATTTTTTGTACCTAAAGCAAAAATATTCACAAAGAAACTCTAAATACATCAAAAAACAACTCAAAAATAAATAAAACAAAAATAAATAAAGCAAAAAAAATTAAGAAAATAAAAAAGCCCGCCTACTGGGCCAAAGCGGCCTGCATACGACTAGGAACCCAACCTTTTGTTGGGAAAGGATGCAGGCCCGCAAAGGCCCAGTAGGCCCACACGGTAGAAGAGAACAGGTAGGCCCAGTAGGCCTGATTAGGAGAGGAGCTCGAGAGAGCTACCGCACTGGGGCTTATAAACCAGTGTGGTAGCCCCTCGGCTAGCAAGGTGGGACTAAACTTGCGCACCGCCTAGAGCCAGTGCACCTCCTTTAGTATCGGGTCGTGGCTCCAACCGGTACTAAAGGGGGGGGCCTTTAGTACCGGTTGTAGCCACCACCCGGTACTAAAGGGGGGGCGCTTCCCGCCGCTTGGCCTCGCCAAAATAGACCTTTAGTACCAGTTGGTGGCTCCAACCGGTACTAAAGGTCCATCCTATATATACAACAGTTGGAAAAAATTCACTTTCCCTCTCTTTTTCTTCCCTCCGTCGCGCCGCCCTGCCCCGATCGACGCCCCCGTCGATGTCGCCGCCCCCGCCCCTCGTCGTCAACCCCAGCCGTCCCCGACCCTCGTCGCCGCCCCCGTCGACGTCGCCGCCCCCATCGTCCCCATCCCCGTCGTCGCGCCCCGGCCGCCCGGCCCGTCGCCGCGCCCCACCCCGTCGTCATCGCCTCGCCGGTGAGCTCGCCCCGGCCGCCATGTTCACACACACACACATACTACACACACACACACATACATTAGTTTGTTTTTATAAATTTTTCTGTTTTTTAGTTATAGAAATGGTAGAAATTATTCTGTTTTTTAGTTATAGAAATATTAGAAATGTTAGTTATATAGAAATGTTAAAAAAAATTCTGTTTTTTAGTTATAGAAATATTTATAGAAATGTTAGCAATTTTTCTGTTTTTTACTTATTAAATATTAGAATTGTTATACATAGTTATATAATCAAGAAATTTTAGAATTAGTTTTAGTTAGATGAATTAGATTAATGTCAAATTGTTAGAATTTGCATATATATATATATATAGCATTTTAGTTATCACAATACAATCATTTAAAAAATGTTACTTTTTGCGGGCATATAGTATTTGTTCTCGACGATATGCCCGGCCCGCATCCTCGCCGTCGACCCGTTCGCGACGACGTCCTGCTTCAGAGGACCCATGTCCGGGACTGGGCTCCGCCGGGCTGGCACTGGGAGATGCTACCTGGAGGGGCGCGCCGCTTGGTGAGGAACCCGGCCTCGGGTCTCATCGTCGACCCTGATGTCCTTTGATGGCGTTCACAGGGGCCACATTCGGTGCAAAGGGAGCCGGCGTCGCCGGAGGTGGTGCGTCGCCGTGTCAGGGAGGAGGACGAGCACGTCCATCGCTACATGGCTGCTATGGACGTCAGGTTCTCCAATACTTGGCAGGTTCTTTGGGCAGATGACCGGAGATATGATCCTGTGATGGTTCCTTCTCTTTGGGTGTCCACCGCCCGTGCCCCAGGGACCGCGAGTGGCCTAGATTCTTCTATAGTACTCAATCTTTATTAGGTACCTAGCCAGTCATGTATTCGATATATAATATTCGAGACGATGTATTCGAGATTATATATATTAAAACGATGATGTATTCGAGATTATATATTCGAGACGATGTATTCGAGATTCAGTTTTTCCTTATTGATTGCATCCATGCATTGTAATTTGAATACTAAATTGTTTTATATTTCTTCTATATTAGTAAAGTAAAAGCTATGGCGGACAATATCGGTAGAGAGAGAGAAGAGGAATTGTTCGACATCATACGCAGCTCTCACAGGCTAGATGATCTGAATGAAGCAGATGACGGCTCCCAATATCTGAACAATACCGGAGAGGGTGATGAAAAGATATTCGATCTCGACGACCGAGCTGATGAAGTCATGAACTATGATTATGATTATGATGACACAGACAATGTTTGTGATGACACAGACAATGTTGATCTTCAAATAACAAAGACTAACGGCGAGGTATATTTATATAAGCATGCATCATGGTGATCATCACATGTTTTTTTATTGAAGATATATTAATGAATCGATCTTTCTTCTTTCAGCCCTCCGGATCGAGCAAATCTGCTTCTACAGACAGCAAGACAAAGCGAGGCCCGGGCAGATTGTTGAAGGATGGTGTAAAGTACCACATCGAATCCACCAAACTTAGTGGCGAACCCCTCACGCCTAAGAACGTTGCGGACAAGTGGACTCGTCAATGCGGAGTTCTTGTGAAGGACAAACTCCCGATCTCCATTTAAGAATGGAAAGAGCCAAAGACTAAACATCCAGGTGTTACTTGGGTCGACGACAGAGCCAAAAAATACCTTTTGAAATCTCTGATGGAACATTTCACCCTACCAGATCATTTCACGGAAGCAGATATGGAGAAAGTCAAGGCCGCTGCTCTTAAGAAGATGGCAATTGCATTCAGCACCCACAAGAAAACTGTATGGGCCAACTACCTCGCTAATGAAAGGAAGACTCCAGACTTCACGGGAACACTGGAGAAGCAAAGAGAACACTGGGATGATTTCATGACCTTCAAGGATTCAGAATTATCTAAGGAACAGTCGATGAAAAACAAGGCAAATGCCGCAAAAAACACGCAGTTCCATAGGCTGGGTCTAGGTGGCTACACGGTGGGATTGCCTAAGTGGGATAAGTATGAGCAAGAGATGGACGATGCAGGGGTCACTCTGGTTACTACGAACTGGACCCCCAGGTGTAGAACTTGGTTCTATGGGCATTGGGGGGCGTTGGACCCGAAGATAGGCGAAGTTTCACGGAAGGCAAATCTAAAAGGAGCCGAACAAAAGATAATTAACGCAATAGAAGAAGCTCGAAGGGGGGTGTTCACGCCCAACAGAGAGAACGACGAGCTTACGCGCGCCCTGGGAAATCCTGAACACCCGGGAAGAACACGAGGAAAGGGCGTTATTCCCTGGTATGAGGGCTTTTCAGAATGGAACGAGGACTACAGGACCCGTGCAAGAAGGAAGATGGAGGAGGAGAAGAAAAAGAAGCTGGAGGAGGAGCAGAGGAAGCAGGACGCAGAACGCCTTCAATGCCTAGAAGCAAGGCACACGGACCTGGCACTCAAATTCCAGCAGCAGCAGCAGTAGATTGACTCACTTAGCCAGGAAAGGGGGTCTCGGCAGTGGCAGCAGCAAGCGGATGATCGTCCAGCATTGGATAGCACCGTCCTATCTATGCCGAGAAGCAGTGTTGGTTCTGCCCCGGGTGACACACTGCTGGATACATACCCTGTGGATGACATCATAGAGAACACTAACTGTGAGCTACACTCCAAAATGAAGAACATATCCATGAAGGTGGCGGACGGCGTTGCTTTTTCCAGTTACCCCTGAAGCAACCTTCCATTGCATCCCGATTCCAGAGGGCTATGCTTGTGTCATGGTTGAAGAAGTGGTGGAACCATATTCGGGGCTACAGCTTGACATTCCTAGAGGTGAAGACAAGCGCACACTGGGAGAGGCCGTACATCATATCATCCTATGGAGAAAGGATTGCATCATCTTTCGAAGTCCACCGACACCGCGTCATCTGCCGACTCCTCCTCGAAGTCTGCCACCGAGTCAGCAGACTCCTGCTCCTCCAAGTCCACGAACGCGTGAGCCGACTCCTCCTCGAAGTCCGCCACCTCCTCCAAGTCCCCGAATGCGTGAGCTGACTCCTTCGGTTTCAAGTCCGGCACAGCGGCATGCCACTTCTCCGGTTTCAAGTCTGGCGCTGTGTCAGGCCACACCTCAGCCACGTCAGACGTCTCCGCCATCTCAGAAATCACAGAAGAGACACGCCGCAGCTATGGTGCATAGCGGTACGAGTCGAGGTAGGTCAGGAAGTACAGGCGGAGACAAGCGATATAAATATGGTCCAAGCCTCGCTCCTCTTCCTCAGAGGCCTTACGACATGACTAAGGAGCAAAACGCAGCCATAGTGCAGGGCCAAGTGGACGCCCATTTTGCACCGAAACCGGCACCACCACCAAAGGAGAAAGTGCCTGAGAAAACAATTGACCACTTCATTCGTATGGCTAGAGAACCAGCTCCCAATCCCGTTGACTCGGACTATGAGCGCCAAATCAGGAAACTACATCGAGAACGGGTAAAGAAGGAAGCAAGCTCGAGCTCGAGCCAACAAGCAGCAGGCCAAAAATGCGGGAAAACCATTCCCCGGCTGGGAGAACAGGCGGCGCAATCGATCCCCCCGCTTGTTGTGCCAACAACACATGAGAGGAGGACGCACGCCCAATATTATTGTGGGCAAACCGTTAAAGTTCCCCAACTAGGCAATGTGGTAATAACGGAGGAGCATATAATGAAGGCTGAAATGCTCAAGATCTCTGTTGGACAATTCCTCGAAATTGAGCCCATGTCTCCGCTTAGAGAGGAGGAAATAAAACGGAAATATGTCCGGGGCCAACCTTTGGTCGAGCTAGACAAGGTCAAGAACCTCCCAACGAGAATGTATGAATTGCATCAATGGTACATGAACATTACCAAGATTTCCAATCGAGAGTCCTTCATGGTGAATGTCAAGAAGGAGCATTACTACCATGAGAAAGCTCTGTGCGTTGAGTATTCAGAACTATTTCAGTTATACAATCAAGACGCACTCAACAAATCTCTCGTCAGTTGCTATTGTTTGTAAGTGATTTCTTTCTGTTATTTTTTATCAATCATTACATGTAATTATCCTCGCTATATATTCTTTTCTGTGGTATTATATGCAGGATGAAGATGTATGAAATGAAAAAATTTGGACGCTATGGCATTGGGTTCTTTGACCCATATACCATTAATGAGTACACATGGAATCTTTCAACGTCTCAAGCAAGTGTAGAGGAAAGCATGCTAGAGTTCTTGAAGTGCCTCAATACCAATGAAGATATACTACTTCCTTACAACTTCACGTGAGTTAATACAAATTCTGTTTTTGCTTACTAGCTTGCTAGATGTTAATAATTAAGTGTATACGGTTTATGATATATAGTTGATTAATTTTATGCACATGCCCGCTTAATTAAGACATGCAAACGTGTGCGCATGTAGTTTCCACTGGATCTTGTTAGTCATTAAAGTTGACAAAGCAACAGTTGAAGTACTCGACTCGCTACTTAAAGAAGATAAAGACTACACCATCATGAAGGGGATAGTCAACAGGTAATTTCAATCATTATTAACTATATCTCGGGCTATTATTAGTTCGTCATTTCCTGATATGAACTATTTAATAACCCCTTTATTGATTTTCTTTGCCGGCGGGCAGGGCTTGGGCGAAGTTCATCAAGGTGACTCCAGGCAAATGGCCAAAAAAGTTGTTTTGGCATCGACCAAGGGTAAGTAATTAAGTAGTACTAGCTAGCTAGCCATCTCTTTAATTCTTGTTTCAATACCATTAATTAATTATCATGCTTGATTAATCATTATCTGATTCAATTCCATTCTCGTAAAGGCCCTGAAGCAGGCGCCGGGGAATGATCTGTGTGCATTCTATGTTTGCAAGAACATTCGCATGATGGCATCCGAAAGGAGCAGATCTCAAAGACAGGACTAGGTACATTGTCAGAACTCTATTCACACCATTATCGATATCTTGTAACACAACTAATACACATGCATATTGATCTCCTTCTTAACAGTTCAGAGAGGTGCGGGATAAGCTCCTACCGGCGGACCGCATACTAGCACTTGAAGAGGAAATAGCCAGATTTTTGCTCGACCAGGTCATAGATCCCAAAGGAGAATACTATTACCCGCTACCGCCCCCATGAACCACTTGTCATCGTGCATGCTCCGAAGGCACCCAGGCAACATGTAGGAGAAATTGTATATGTATATACATGTGTATGTGTGAATAGTTAATGGTGTTGGCTGTGAGACATTCGATTATATGCGGTTCTACGTACGAGAAAATCTATTTATATATATGCATAACGTGTACAATTTGTAGTATCATGAAATACTAGCAAAAAAAGAATTAAATTGAAAATAAAGCCAAATTGAAAACACAAAATTAAAGCAAAAATTAAAAAAAAACACCCAAACATTTAGTACCTGTTGGTGTTACCAACCGGTACTAATGTCCTACACACACCCGGGCCTGGCTCGTGCCACGTGGTGGCCCTTTAGCGCCAGTTCATGACGAACCGGTACTAAAGGGGGGGACCTTTTGTCCCCACTCCTTAGTGTCGGTTAGCAAACCGGCACTAAAGGCCATCACAAACCGACACTAAAGGCCGGTTCTGCACTAGTGTACGTTCAAATACAATGGGTGCAAAACAGTTGCACACGCGGAATACTCAGCTTAAACTTGACGAGCCTAGCATATACAGATATGGCCTCGGAACACGGAGACCGAAAGGTCGAACATGAATCATATAGTAGATATGATCAACATAGTGATGTTCACCATTGAAAACTACTCCATCTCACGTGATGATCGGACATGATTTAGTTTATTTGGATCACGTGATCACTTAGACGACTAGAGAGATGTCTGTCTAAGTGGGAGTTCTTTAGTAATATGATTAATTGAACTTTAATTTACCATGAACTTAGTACCTGATAGTATTTTGCTTGTCTATGTTTGTTGTAGATAGATGGCTCGTGCTATTGTTCCATTGAATTTTAATGTGTTCCTTGAGAAAGCTAAGTTGAAAGATGATGGTAGCAAATACACGGACTGGGTCTGTAACTTGAGGATTATCCTCATTGCTGCACAGAAGAATTACGTCCTGGAAGCACTGCTGGGTGCCAGACCTGCTGCAGATGCAACTGACGATGTTAAGAATGTCTAGCAGAGCAAAGTTGATCACTACTCGATAGTTCAGTGTGCCATGCTTTACGGCTTAGAACCGGGACTTCAATGACGTTTTGAACGTCATGAAGCATATGAGATGTTCCAGGAGTTGAAGTTAATATTTCAAGCAAATGCCTGAATTGAGAGATATGAAGTCCCCAATAAGTTCTATAGCTGCAAGATGGAGGAGAATAGTTTTGTCAGTGAACATATACTCAAAATGTCTGGGTATAATAATCACTTGATTCAACTAGGAGTTAATCTTCCTGATGATAGTGCCATTGACATAACTCTTCAATCACTGCCACCAAGCTACAAGAGCTTCATGATGAACTATAATATGCAAGGGATGGACAAGACTATTCCTGAGCTCTTCGCAATGCTAAAGGCTGTGGAGGTAGAAATCAAGAAGGAGCATCAAGTGTTGATGGTCAATAAGACCACCAGTTTCAAGAAAAAGGGTAAAGGGAAGAAGAAGGGGAACTTCAAGAAGAACAGCAAACAAGTTGCTGCTCAAGAGAAGAAACCCAAATCTGGACCTAAGCCTGAGACTGAGTGCTTCTACTGCAAACAGACTGGACACTGGAAGCGGAACTGCCCCAAGTATTTGGCGGATAAGAAGGATGGCAAGGTGAACAAAGGTATATGTGATATACATGTTATTGATGTGTACCTTACTAATGCTCGCAGTAGCACCTGGGTATTTGATACTGGTTCTGTTGCTAATATTTGCAACTCAAAACAGGGACTACGGATTAAGCGAAGATTGGCTAAGGACGAGGTGATGATGCGCATGGGAAATGGTTCCAAAGTCGATGTGATCGCGGTCGGCACACTACCTCTACATCTACCTTCGGGATTAGTTTTAGACCTGAATAATTGTTATTTGGTGCCAGCGTTGAGCATGAACATTATATCTGGATCTTGTTTGATGCGAGACGGTTATTCATTTAAATCAGAGAATAATGGTTGTTCTATTTATATGAGTAATATCTTTTATGGCCATGCACCCTTGAAGAGTGGTCTATTTTTATTAAATCTCGATAGTAGTGATACACATATTCATAATGTTGAAACCAAAAGATGCAGAGTTGATAATGATAGTGCAAATTATTTGTGGCACTGCCATTTGGGTCATATTGGTGTAAAGCGCATGAAGAAACTCCATACTGATGGACTTCTTGAATCACTTGATTATGAATCACTTGGTACTTGCGAACCATGACTCATGGGCAAGATGACTAAAACGCCGTTCTCCGGAACTATGGAGCGAGCAACAGACTTGTTGGAAATCATACATACTGATGTATGTGGTCCAATGAATGTTGAGGCTCGCGGAGGATATCGTTATTTTCTCACCTTCACAAATGATTTGAGCAGATATGGGCATATCTACTTAATGAAACACAAGTCTGAAACATTTGAAAAGTTCAAAGAATTTTAGAGTGAAGTGGAAAATCATCATAACAAGAAAATAAAGTTTCTACAATCCGATCGTGGAGGAGAATATTTGAGTTACAAGTTTGGTTTACATTTGAAACAATTTGGAATAGTTTCGCAACTCACGCCACCTGAAACACCACAACGAAATGGTGTGTCCGAACATCATAATCGTACTTTACTAGATATGGTGCGATCTATGATGTCTCTTACCGATTTACCGCTATCGTTTTGGGGTTATGCTTTAGAGACGGCCGCATTCACGTTAAATAGGGCACCATCAAAATCCGTTGAAACAACGCCCTATGAACTGTGGTTTGGGAAGAAAACAAAGTTGTCGTTTCTTAAAGTTTGGGGCTGCGATGCTTATGTGAAGAAACTTCAACCAGATAAGCTCAAACCCAAATCGGAGAAATGTGCCTTGATAGGATACCCAAAAGAGACTATTGGTTACACCTTCTATCACAGATCTGAAGGCAAGACCTTTGTTGCTAAATTCGGATCAGAAAAAGAGCTTCTCTCGAAAGAAGTGAGTGGGAGGAAAGTAGAACTTGATGAGGTAACTGTACCTGCTCCCTTATTGGAAAGTAGTTCATCACAGAAACCGGTTCCTGTGACGACTACACCAATCAGTGAGGAAGCTAATGATATTGATCATGAAACTTCAGATCAAGTTACTACAGAACCTCGTAGGTCATCTAGAGTAAGATCCGCACCAGAGTGGTATGGTAATCCTATTCTGGAAGTCATGTTACTTGACCATGGCGAACCTATGAACTATGAGGAAGCGATGATGAGCCCAGATTCCGCAAAATGGCTTGAGGCCATGAAATTTGAGATGGGATCCATGTATGAGAACAAAGTATGGACTTTGGTTGACTTGCCCGATGATCGGCAAGCCATCGAGAATAAATAGATCTTCAAGAAGAAGACTGACGCTGATGGTAATGTGACTATCTACAAAGCTTGGCTTGTTGTGAAAGGTTTTCGACAAGTTCAAGGGGTTGACTACGATGAGACTTTATCACCCATAGCGATGCTTAAGTCTGTCCGAATCATGTTAGAAATTGCCGCATTTTATGATTATGAAATATGGCAAATGGATGTCAAAACTACATTCCTGAATGGATTTCTGGAAGAAGAGTTGTATATGATGCAACCAGAAGGTTTTGTCGATCCAAAAGGAGCTAAAAAAGTGTGCAAACTCCGCCGATCCATTTATGGACTGGTGCAAGCCTCTCGGAGTTGGAATAAACGCTTTGATAGTGTGATCAAAGCATATGGTTTTATACAGACTTTTGGAGAAGCATGTAGTTACAAGAAAATGAGTGGGAGCTCTGTAGCATTTCTGATATTATATGTAGACGCCATTTTGTTAATTGGAAATGATATAGAATTTCTGGATAGCATAAAGGGATACTTGAATAAAAGGTTTTTGATGAAAGACCTCGGTGAAGCTGCTTACATATTGGGCATCAAGATCTATAGAGATAGATCAAGATGCTTAATTGGACTTTCACAAAGCACATACCTTGATAAAGTTTTGAAAAAGTTCAAAATGGATCAGGCAAAGAAAGGGTTCTTGCCTGTATTACAAGGTGTGAAGTTGAGTCAGACTCAATGCCCGACCACAGGAGAAGATAGAGAGAAAATGAAAGATGTTCCCTATGCTTCAGCCATAGGCTCTATCATGTATGCAATGCTGTGTACCAGACCTGATGTATGCTTAGCAATAAGTTTAGTAGGGAGGTACCAAAGTAATCCAGGAGTGGATCACTGGACAACGGTCAAGAATATCCTGAAATACCTGAAAAGGACTAAGGATATGTTTCTCATTTATGGAGGTGACAAAGAGCTAGTCGTAAATGGTTATGTTGATGCAAGCTTTGATACTGATCTGGATGATTCTAAATCGCAAACCGGATACGATATTGAACGGTGGAGCTGTCAGTTAGTGCAATTCTAAACAAAGCATCATGGCGGGATCTACATGCGAAGTGGAGTACATAGCTGCTTCGGAAGCAGCAAAATGAAGGAGTCTGGATGAAGGAGTTCATTTCCGATCTAGGTGTCATACCTAGTGCATCGGGACCAATGAAGATCTTGTGTGACAATACTAGTGCAATTGCCTTGGCAAAGGAATCCAGATTTCACAAGAGGACCAAGAACATGAAGAGACGCTTCAATTCCATCTGGGACCAAGTCCAGGTGGGAGACATAGAGATTTGCAAGATACATATGGATCTGAATGTTGCAGACCCGTTGACTAAGCCTCTTCCACGAGCAAAACATGATCAACACCAAGGCTCCATGGGTGTTAGAATCATTACTGTGTAATCTAGATTATTGACTCTAGTGCAAGTGGGAGACTGAAGGAAATATGCCCTAGAGGCAATAATAAAGTTATTATTTATTTCCTTATATCATGATAAATGTTTATTATTCATGCTAGAGTTGTGTTAACCGGAAACATGATACATGTGTGAATACATAGACAAACTTAATGTCACTAGTATGCCTCTACCTGACTAGCTCATTAATCAAAGATGGTTATGTTTCCTAACCATAGACATGAGTTGTCATTTGATTAACGGGATCACATCATTAGTAGAATGATGTGATTGACATGACCCATTCTATTAGCTTAGCACTTGATCGTTTAGTATGTTGCTATTGCTTTCTTCATGACTTATACATGTTCCTACAACTATGAGATTATGCAACTCCCGTTTACCGGAGGAACACTTTGTGTGCTACCAAACGTCACAACGTAACTGGGTGATTATAAAGGAGCTCTACAGGTGTCTCCAAAGGTACATGTTGAGTTGACGTATTTTGAGATTAGGTTTTGTCACTCCTATTGTTGGAGAGGTATCTCTGGGCCCTCTCGGTAATGCACATCACTACAAGCCTTGCAAGCAATGTAGCTAATGAGTTAGTTACGGAATGATGCATTACATAACAAGTAAAGAGACTTGCCGGTAACGAGATTGAACTAGGTATTGAGATACCGACGATCGAATCTCGGGCAAGTAACATACCGATGACAAAGGGAACAATGTATGTTGTTATGCGGTTTGACCATAAAGATCTTCGTAGAATATGTAGGAGCCAATATGAACATCCAGGTTCCGCTATTGGTTATTGACCGGAAACGTGTCTCGGTCATGTCTACATAGTTCTCGAACCCGTAGGGTCCGCACGCTTAAGGTTTCGATGACTGTTAAATTATGAGTTTTGATGTACCGAAGGTTGTTCGGAGTCCCGGATGTGATTACTGACATGACGAGGAGTCTCGAAATTGTCGAGACATGAAGATTGATATATTGGAAGCCTATATTTGGATATCGGAAGTGTTCCGGGTGAAATCGGGATTTTACCGGAGCACCGGGAGGTTACCGGAACCCCCCGGGGACTTAATGGGCCTACATGGGCCTTAGTGGAAATAGAGGGCAGCAAGGGGAGTGTGGGGCGCGCCCCCCCAAGGCCTAAACCGAATTGGTTTAGGGCAAGGGGGGCCGGCCCCCTCTTTCCTTCTCCTCCTCTCCCTTTCCTTCCCCCTCTCCTAGTCCAACAAGGAAGGAGGGAGTCCTACTCCCGGTGGGAGTAGGAATCCCCATGGCGTGCCCCCCCTAGGACGGCCGCCCCCTCCCCCCTTGCCCCTTTATATACGGGGGCAGGGGGCACCTCTAGACACAACAATTGATCTCTTGATCTCTTAGCCGTGTGCGGTGCCTGTCGGTGTCAAAACCGGCGGATCTCGGGTAGGGGGTCCCGATCTGTGCGTCAAGGCTGATGGTAACTGGAAGCAAGGGACACAGATGTTTACCCGGTTCGGGCCCTCTCGATGGAGGTAAAACCCTACTTCCTGCTTGATTAATATTGATGATATGGGTAGTACAAGAGTAGATCTACCACGAGATCGTAGAGGCTAAACCCTAAGAGCTAGCCTATGATGGTATGATTGTAATTGTGATCGGCCTTCTAAGGACCAACCTCTCCGGTTTATATAGACACCGGAGAGGACTAGGGTTTACATGGAGTCGGTTACAAGGAAGGAAACATAATATCCGGATCGCCAAGCTTGCCTTCCACGCCAAGGAAAGTCCCATCTGGACACGGGCCGAAGTCTTGAGTCTTGTATCTTCACGCTTCAATAGTCCAGACGTTGTACTCAGTCCGGCTGTCCGGATACCCCCATATCTAGGACTCCCTCAGTAGCCCCTGAACCAGGCTTCAATGACGATGAGTCCGGCGCGTAGTATTGTCTTCGGCATTGCAAGGCGGGTTCCTCCTCCGAATACTCCAAAGTGGTTATCGAACACTTAAATCGTGTCCGGATTCACAAGATGATCTTTACACACCGCTGTAGAGAGAATGATATTTCACAAATGCAATCTGCTGACAACTTTTTCTGATGACATGACATGTTATTACAGTCGGATCGTTATTCGAACCGTTTTCCCACAACCAGCTACAACGCATATTGCGAGGCGGTTTCTTTGACACGTCTTGTCAAAGCAGATAATGTGTCACCTTATCATGGGATTCTCATCAATACGGGTATGGGTAGTCTCACCACGCCATTAATCGTGGCGCTTGGGAAACAAGCGATTCTCAACGGGAAGTGGGGAGGCGCACCGCTCTTGGCTCTTCTATAAAGGGATAAGATTTCCCCATTTTCACCCACGCCTTCTTCCTCCTTTGCCCACTCTTGCCCCCCTCGAGCTCCAGCACCCAAGCCCAAGTCTTCTCCGCACAGCTAAACATGTCCGGAGCAGGAGGCAAGTGGGTGGCTTCCACCATCAAGGAGAAGCACATCACAAATCTTCGGGCGGCCGGATACTTGGCCGCAGACATAGCACACCGGCTACCGGACGCCGGGCAGGTCGTTCCGACCCCAAGACCCCACGAGAGGGTCGTATTAGTCGCCCACTTCATCTGTGGACTGGGATTTTCACTCCATCCCTTCATCGTATGCGAGGCCTTCCTCCGCATCCGGCCTCACTTCAGCCTATGGCTGCAAACCTTCTGCGTGAAGTCGATGGTGGTAAGCGGCCAACAAGCGGAGCACGGAGGGGCCATGGTGGGCAGAATGCCTAATGTCACATGGCTTGACGCCTTCTTTGCGGAGACCGTGAAGGGGTGGCAATCGGGGTGGTTCTACATCACCGAGCCGCGCGGCGCCAACTGGGAAGCGGCCCCCGAGTTCCGATCCGGAGCCCCCATGCGGCTCACCTCCTGGGAGAAGAAGGGCCTGTCCTGGGGCGATTCTACGGAGCTGACTGGACTCCGGACATGCATCAAAAGCATGAAGGACAAGAACATCAAGCATGTCAACGTGATCCAGGTCATACTCGTTCGCCGGATCCTGCCCTACCAAAGGCGGGCAGTCAATTTGTGGGAGTTTGTCCCGGCCGAACATCAGACGCTCCGGAAGCTCTACGACATGACGCACAAAGGCGCATGGAAGGTGATTTTCAAGGCCTCCGAAGTACCTCCTCCCACATCCGAGGACCACAGGCTTCACGCTGCGCGGGCCCCTAGTCAGGTGAGTTCTCATATTACCACCGGACCTGGTTCTTCCCAATATATTCATAGGAGAGCCTTAAGTAGTTATGCATATTTTTTTCAGGATTATGTGGAGATGGCGGAGCAGGTTTACTGTCCGGCTCTGCTGCCAGAAGGCCCAGCCGATGCTCTCCTGACGGAGATGCTGGTCCCGGCACCGTACAAGGTGCCGGAGAAGAAGGCCGAGAAGAAGGCCCCGGGGATCCGAAAGGGTCTCCGTCGCAAGGTTGTGCCAGAGGCCTCGTCCGAAGACGATGAGGCGCACTCCTCCCAGGAAGGGGAGGAAGAAGAAGAAGGGGACGCCCCATCCAGAAAGGATGAGGGGTCCGGGGAGGCGGACCAGGGGGCCGAAAAAGGCCCCCGGTGCAAGGCCATCATACCCTTGTCATCTGATGACGACGAGACAGATTCTTCCCGCGGAGGCGGGAGGAACCAAGAAGAAACTCTACCTTCCCGCACTGGGGAGGAGAGAAAGAGAAAAACCACCCCGGAGGGGGAGGCTGGGGCATCCAAGAAGGGAAGGGCATCCCTTCCGGACTATTCCGCCATGGCCGCTCACAGCGAGGAGGGGTGGCTGCCCCGGGGGAAGCCCCCGGTGCGATCGTAAGTGTCCGCATTCTATCATGGTTTCACTTCATAGTTTTTATATTATAGTGCCGAACATATATGCAGTCTGGCCAGGGCTCACCCCGAGGTATCTTCCTCCGGGTCCCTGAGTGATTCGGCGATAAATTTGCTTCCGACAGCACTACCCCTCAACACGCGGATGACACGGAGGTGTTGTCCCGAAGGCTCCCGGAGCAGGGGGAGGTGACTCTGGAGACGCCCCACGGCGGGATTCCAGATGTCGGGCACGCGGGGTTCAAGATCCCCGTGGATCGTGTCGATGACAGCCATGGCCAGCCGGGCTCTCAGCCGAACACAATTCCGGAACCTTCGATGGTTCCGGACTCAGGCGGGCGACCCCTCGTTAGGGAGGGCGAGCCGTCTGTGTCACGGACTTCCGTTGCGCATGAGGCGCCGGACTGTCTGTTGGAAGCGCATCGCGGCGCTTCCCTGGATGAAGGGCACCATACTAATATGAGTACGGTGATTCGGAAGGTTTCGTCCGCCAAAAGCGGACTAACCGAAGCTTGCACCAGCCTCCTAACAGGCTTCGAGGTAAGTAATAAATATGTGCAAAATTACCACCCGATAGGTAGTAGCCCCTGATACTCTGTTTGGTGTTCGGAAAGAAAAGCCAAACGGAGGGTCAATTATAATCCGCAGGAGTCTAATAATAAGTATTGTTGTGAATAAGCAGGTTGTGCTGCTTGTTGCTGCTGCCCGTACTGCCGAGGTTGCCGAACTGAAGCGGGACCTGGAGCAGGCGCAGGGAGAGCTCGACCTCACGAAGAGGTAGCTCGAAGAGAACAAGGGTAAGTGATTCCCGCTCTCATGCATTTAAGGATAGGCAGAATTGGTGAGTCTAACACCTAAGTGTCGTGATCGTGTAACAGGGGCCACCGCCGAAGTGGCGTCCCTGAAGAAGGCGCTGTCTGAGGCCGAAGACAAGGAGGCCTCGGAGTGTAAGGAGCGCAAAAAGCAAAGTGCTAGGGTAGGTGAGGTACAGCAAGAGCTCCAGGACCTCGGCAAGAAATGCGAGTCCGTGGAGCATGATCTGAAGGCGAAAGAGGCTGAGCTTGCGAAGGCCCTTGTGAATTTGAAAGACGCCAAGGCCATAGCCGAGAAAGCACAGCAGGAGTTCCAGGAGGCCAAGAAGATAGAAGTGGGTAAGAAGTTCTTTATGCAAAGCAAACATGTGGAGGAGGCATTTATTTTACTTACTCGATTTCGGAGCTCTCCAGGGGCGTTCGCAGATCTGCCACGCAGCGTATCAGACGCCGCGGAGTTCTACCATGCCCAGGAGGGGAACTCAACGGAGAAGCTATTCTGGTCCCAGTATGCTGGGGCCAAACACCCGACGCCTCTGAGCGACCAACTGAAGCAATTAGTCGAACTCCACAGGGCGGCCGAACTGGCTATGAAAGGTTTCATAGTCCGGATGTGGCCTGGTGAGCTCATGCCCAGTAGCTACTTTGGCCTGATCAAGCGGATGGTGGATGCCTACCCGCGGCTTGAGGTGATCAAGCGATCCGTTTGTATCTAGGGTGCCCTCCGGGCCTTTGCCCGCGTCAAGGTGCATTGGGGCAAGCTGGATGCGGACAAGCTAGTCAAGGACGGGCCGCCAGAGGGCAAGGCGCATCGCCATCCCGAGTTGTACTATGATGGCGTTATGAAGGGTGCTCGTCTCGTGGCTGATGAATGTACCAAGGACACCGTTTTTGAATGAATTCACTTCTGTCATGTTTGTAATTTAAGGACGAAGTTACTTGCGCTATGTAGCGCTTTTGTTATTTAAAATTTTACCTTATGTGCGGCTGTTTATAAAATCCTGAAAGTAGGCCAGTCGTCGACTTCCGCCCCCACGTGACTAGCACTGGGGTGTTCGTGGAAAACCCGGACACTCTTTATCCAAATTTTTGGTCCCTTAAGGAGGTGTCCGGCGCAGCGAACGAGGCAATTGGACTATGCGGCTTTATAACTTTCACTTAGCCATAGAAGTCTACAATTTTAAATTTCGGCAAAGCCCCTAGAATTCGGAAGGCCGGATTAGGGCGCTATATACGCCTAGATTGGACAAAGCCGATTTATCGCCTAAAGTGGAAAATCTTTAAGGATTTTAGTACCTCTTGAATAGCGACCAGCTCTCGCCACATCATGCCGGTCAGTTTTCGGCTTTCTCTACTGAGGTGCTCGTCCGGCAAAACCGGGACACAATCGCAGTAGTTCTCCCTGCGCTACCTTAGCCGATAGAACGGAATGTAAGGCACCAAAACAAGGGAGCCGGGCTATCCCAACTGTAGACCCAAGACATGATTCGGAGCTGATGCATATAATGCTATAAGTTCGGGGTGCTGCACTGTTGAAAGTGTTCCGACTTTATTTGCCATATTATGGGGTGCCATGAGAAGCTCCTGGCAAACTGACCGCACCAAGGTGTACGGGTGCAATATGAAATAATCATTTATAAGATAAAAAAATGCTCAAATAAGAATAATAAGCTGACGCTATATATAATCTCCCATTGACGAAAAATACGTTTAAGCGTATGTTTACAATGGATGCATCAAGCGGAGATAAATATGACTATTTGACATGTCCTATCCAGGGGCTGCCTGTGTACAGATAGATAAAGCAGGTATAGTGATCGCAAATAGATTCCAACTGGGTATTCCCTTCTGTGTTGCACGTCTGTTGCCTCCTTGGATGTCTCTCCCATATGAGTCCGGCAATTCGGCTCTTCTGAGGATGCTGCACTAACGCGGTGTCCTGAAAGGTAAGAGGGAAAGAGTATGAAGGTATTTGGCGGTTACCCGCACTATTGACTGAGTTGTTAATGCGCCTCCGCCTATGCCCATGGTATCTTGAGTGCGTAATTGTGTACGCGTAATGTGGTACCGCATTGAATCTAGAAAATGTGGTTCGTCCGAGCAGTGCGTGGTAACCACTACGAAAAGGGACGATATCAAAGATTAACTCTTCGCTCTGAAAGTTATCCGGGGATCCGAAGACCACTTCCAGTGTTATAGAGCACGTACAGCGGGCCTCTACTCCAGGAATTACACCTTTAAAGGTAGTTTTCATGGGCTTGATCCTTGGAGGATCAATGCCCATCTTGCGCACTGTGTCCTGATAAAGCAGGTTCAGGCTGCTGCCGCCGTCCATAAGGACGCACGTGAGGTGGAATCCGTCGATGATTGGGTCTAAGACCAATGCGGCTGAGCCGCCGTGACGGATGCTAGTAGGGTGATCCCTACAGTCAAAGGTGATCGGACAAGCTGACCATGGATTGAACTTGGGGGCGACTGGCTCCATCGCATAGACGTCCCGTAGTGCCCGCTTCCGTTCCCGCTTGGGGATGTGGGTGGCGTAGATCATGTTGACCGTTTTCACCTGGGGGGGATTTCTTTTGTTCCCCCATGTTCGGACGCCGGGGCTCTTCGTCATCGTCGCTGTGCAGCCCCTTGTCCTTGTTTTCGGCGTTTATCTGTCGGCCTGTTTGAACACCCAGCAGTCTCTATTAGTGTGGTTGGCTGGTTTGGCCGGTGTGCCATGAATTTGGCACGAGCGCTCCAGTATGTGGTCCAGACTGGACAATCCCTGATTATTTCTTTTGAACGGCTTTTTCCGCTGTCCGGACTTAGATCTGCTGAATCCGGCGTTGACTGACATGTCTTCAGTGCTGTCACCGTTGTTCCGTCTCTTATGTCTGTTGCGCCGTGGCTTCCCGTTAGTATCGCGGCCATCCGAAGTGCCGGAATGTGGCGTGGTGCCACTGCGAGCCAACCAACTATCCTCACCCGCACAAAAGCGGGTCATTAGTGTTCTCTGAGAGCTGCCATGGACTTGGGTTTTTCCTTGCCAAGGTGTCGAGCGAGCCACTCATCACGGATATTATGCTTGAAAGCCGCCAAGGCTTCGGCGTCCGGACAGTCGACTATTTGGTTCTTTTTAGTTAGGAACCGAGTCCAAAATTTCCGGGCTGACTCTCCGGGCTGTTGAGTAATGTGGCTCAGGTCATCAGCGTCCGGTGGTCGCACATATGTGCCCTGGAAGTTATCAAGGAATGCGTCTTCCAGGTTTTCCCAACTGCCAATGGAATTTGCTGGCAGGCTGTTTAACCAGTGCCGAGCTGGTCCTTTGAGCTTAAGGGGAAGATATTTGATGGCGTGTAGATCATCTCCGCGGGCCATGTGAATGTGGAGAACGAAATCTTCGATACATACTGCGGGGTCTATTGTGCCATCGTATGATTCGATGTTTACGGGTTTGAACCCTTCTAGGAATTCATGATCCATCACTTCATCAGTGAAGCAGAGGGGGTGCACAGCGCCTCTGTGCCGGGCTATGTGGCTACGCAGGTCGGATTGGTCTGGGTTGCTGTGTTTGGCCCGGTCGGACTTGTTGATGATGTATCCGGCGTGACGGTCATCGTCGCGCACTGGGGCGCGCCCCCGCGATCCGTAGATCGATCTTGGCTGTCCTGCTTTGTTTTACAGAATATCTTGCAGGTCTTGCCTGTTGCCCTGGGCCGTAGTGTGTCGGCGTGGGGGTGCGGGCTGGTATTCGAGCTGGTATCCCGTTTTATCCCGGCCACGAGGTGGCCGGTCAGCCGTTTAGCACTCGAGTCCATATTCCTCGGCTGCCAGGACTTCAGTCCATCTATCTGCGAGCAGGTCTTGATCAGCTTGGAGATGCTGCTGCTTCTTCTTCAGACTCCTTGCAGTGGCTATAAGTCTACGCTTGAAGCGCTCCTGCTCCACGGGATCCTCAGGTACGCCGAATTCGTCGTCGCCGAGGCTAATTCGTCTTCGGAGGGGGCATGTAGTTAACCTCCTCGGGTATCCGTCCGTCGCCTGTTCTTCTGGGCTGACCTGCTCATCTTCCTGTTCGGCCTGCTCAAAGGCGGGCTGGTCAGGGTCATATTCTTCTTCGGTGCCATCCGGATTATTTTTGTCTCCGGGGCCGGTATTGCTGTGGCGGGGCTTGGAGCGGCGCCGACGACGCCCATGCTTTGCTTTTCTTCACGAGGGGTTATCCTCCGTTGCCTCGTCGCCATTAGTTTCCTTCGGAGTGTCCACCATATATATATCATATGAGGAGGTGGTCGTCCATCGCCCCATGAGCAGTGGCTCCTGTAATTCTCCTGCATTGCCGTCCATACCGTCGATGTCTTCGGAATCGAAGTTGAGCACGTCGGTTAAATCATCGATCGTGGCAATGAAGTGGGTGGTGGGTGGGCAATGAATTCCGTCATCGTCCGCTTCCCACTCAAGCCGGACATAGTTCGGCCCAAAGTCTCCTGACAAAGAGAGAGACTTCAATAAGTTCAGCATGTCGCCAAAGGGCGAGTGCTGAAAGACGTCCGCCGTGGTGAACTCCATCACCGGAGCCCAACCAGGCTCAGTGGGTTCAGGGACGCGTGGACTGGAACCTACAACCGGATACGAATCCGGGGGTCCGGAGTCATAGGCTCCCACAAAAGTGAGGCCTGTGTTCGGCTCCATCACTGATGGGGGTACGGCCTGCGGGGCGGGGTCCAGCCCTCCGTCCTTAGGCAATGCAGCCTGCCCTGGACTTAGATCCGAGGCTTCGGCCGGGATGATGTCCCAAGCATCGTCGGACAACGGGTCTAAGCCGTGCTCATCGTGACTGTTTGGCGCTCCTGGTGCTAGCCCGAATCCATCAAAGATCAAGTCGCCACGGATATCCGCCGTGTAGTTCAGGTTTACAAACCTGATTTGATGGCCAGGGGCGTAGCTGTCGATCTGCTCCAGATGGCCAAGCGAATTGGCCCGCAGTGCGAAGCCGCCGAACACGAAGATCTGTCCGAGGAGGAAAGCCTCACCCTAGACAGCATCGTTGATGATGATTGAAGGAGCCATCGAGCCTGACAGCGACGACATAGAGGAACTCTCAATGAAAGCACCAATGTCGGTGTCAAAACCGGCGGATCTCGGGTAGGGGGGGGCAATCTGTGCATCAAGGCTGATGGTAACAGGAAGCAAGGGACACAGATGTTTACCCAGGTTCGGGCCCTCTCGATGGAGGAAAAACCCTACTTCCTGCTTGATTAATATTGATGATATGGGTAGTACAAGAGTAGATCTACCACGAGATCGTAGAGGCTAAACCCTAAGAGCTAGCCTATGATGGTATGATTGTAATTGTGATCGGCCTTCTAAGGACCAACCTCTCCGGTCTATATAGACACCCGAGAGGACTAGGGTTTACATGGAGTCGGTTACAAGGAAGGAAACATAATATCCGAATCGCCAAGCTTGCCTTCCACGCCAAGGAAAGTCCCATCTGGACACGGGCCGAAGTCTTGAGTCTTGTATCTTCACGCTTCAATAGTCCAGACATTGTACACAGTCCGGCTGTCCGGATACCCCCTTATCTAGGACTCCCTCAGTGCCCCCCTCCACCATAGCCCTCCTCGATAATATTGTAGCGATGCTTAGGTGAAGCCCTACGATGGTAGAACATCAAGATCGTTACCACACCGTCGTGCTGACAGAACTCTCCCTCGACACTCGGCTAGATCGGAGTTCGAGGGACGTCATCGAGCTGAACGTGTGCTAGAACTCGGAGGTGCCGTAGTTTCGGTGCTTGATCGGTCGGGCCGTGAAGACGTACGACTACATCAACCGCGTTGTTCTAATGCTTCCGCTTTCGGTCTACGAGGGTACGTGGACATACTCTCCCCTCTCGTTGCTATGCATCACCATGATCTTGCGTGTGCGTAGGAAATTTTTTGAAGTTACTACGTTCCCCAACAGTGGTATCAGAGCATGGTTTTATGCATAGATGTTATATGCACAAGTAGAACACAAGTGAGTTGTGGGCGATACAAGTCATACTGCTTACCAGCATGTCATACTTTGGTTCGGCGGTATTGTTGGATGAAGCGGCCTAGACCGACATTACGCGTACGCTTACGCGAAACTGGTTCTACCGACGTGCTTTGCACACAGGTGGCTGGCGGGTGTCAGTTTCTCCAACTTTAGTCAAACCGAGTGTGGCTACGCCCGGTCCTTGCGAAGGTTAAAACAACACTAACTTGACGAACTATCGTTGTGGTTTTGATGCGTAGGTAAGAACGGTTCTTGCTCAGCCCGTAGCAACCACGTAAAATTTGCAACAACAAAAGTAGAGGACGTCTAACTTGTTTTTGCAGGGCATGTTGTGATGTGATATGGTCAAGACGTGATGCTATATTTTATTGTATGAGATGATCATGTTTTGTAACCGAGTTATCGGCAACTGGTAGGAGCCATATGGTTGTCGCTTTATTGTATGAAATGCAAGCGCCCTGTAATTGCTTTACTTTGTCACTAAGCGGTAGCGATAGTCGTAGAAGCAATAGATGGCGTAACGACAACGATGCTACGATGGAGATCAAGGGGTCGCGCCGGTGATGATGGTGATAACGACGGTGCTTCGGAGATGGAGATCACAAGCACAAGATGATGATGGCCATATCATATCACTTATATTGATTGCATGTGATGTTTATCCTTTATGCATCTTATTTTGCTTTGATTGATGGTAGCATTATAAGATGATCTCTCACTAATTATGAAGAAGTGTTCTCCCTGAGTATGCACCGTTGCGAAAGTTCTTCGTGCTGAGACACCACGTGATGATCGAGTGTGATAGGCTCTACGTTCAAATACAATGGGTGCAAAACAGTTGCACACGCGGAACACTCAGGTTAAACTTGACGAGCCTAGCATATACAGATATGGCCTCGGAACACGGAGACCGAAAGGTCAAACGTGAATCATATAGTAGATATGATCAACATAGTGATGTTCACCATTGAAAACTACTCCATCTCACGTGATGACCGGACATGGTTTAGTGATGTTCACCATTGAAAACTACTCCATCTCCGGCGGGATCGGCACCCGGTCGGCGGAGAGATGCCAGTTATTGGGGAGGTGCTACCTCTTGAGCACTGTGTTGGTTTTCCCTTGAAGAGGAAAGGGTGATGCAACAATGTAGCGTAATTATTTCCCTCAGATTTTAAGAACCAAGGTATCAATCCAGTAGGAGGCTCCACGCAAGTCCCTCGCACCTACAGAAACAAACAAGAACCTCGCAACCAACGCTATAAATGGGTTGTCAATCCCTTCACGGCCACTTGCGAAAGTGAGATCTGATAGAGGTAATAAGATAAGATAAATATTTTTGGTATTTTTATGATATAGAATGGAAAGTAAAGATTGCAAAATAGATAGATCAAAAACTTATATGATAGAAAATAGACCCGGGGGCCATAGGTTTCACTAGTGGCTTCTCTCAAGATAGCATAACTATTACGGTGGGTGAACAAATTACTGTCGAGCAATTGATAGAAAAGTGCATAGTTATGAGAATATGTAGGCATGATCATGTATATATGCATCACGTCCGCGACAAGTAAATCAAAACGATTCTGCATCTACTACTATTACTCCACACATCGACCGCTATCCAGCATGCATCTAGAGTATTAAGTTCATAATAATAGAGTAACACATTAGGCAAGATGACATGATGTAGAGGGATAAACTCAAGCAATATGATATAAACCCCATCTTTTTATCCTCGATAGCAACAATACAATACGTGTATTGATGCCCCTGCTATCATTGGGAAAGGACACCGCAAGATTGAACCCAAAGCTAAGCACTTCTCCCATTGCAAGAAAGATCAATCTAGTAGGCCAAACAAAATTGATAATTCGAAGAGACTTGCAAAGATAACCAATCATACATAAAAGATTTTAGAGGAGATTCAAATATTTCTCATAGATAAACTTGATCATAAACCCACAATTCATCGGATCTCGACAAACACACTGCAAAAAGAGTTACATCGAATAGATCTCCAAGAAGATCGAGGAGAACATTGTATTGAGATTCAAAGAGAGAGAAGAAATCATCTAGCTAATAACTATGGACCCGAAGGTCTGTGGTAAACTACTCACAACTCATCGGAGAGGCTAGTTGATGTAGAAGCCCTCCATGATCAATTCCCCCTCTGGTGGAGCGCCGGAAAAGGCCCCAGGATGGGATCTCGCGGATACAGAAGGTCGCGGCGGTGGAAATAGGGTTTCGTGGTGCTCTTCGATGTTTTCAGGGTATGCAAGTATATATAGGCGAAGGAGGTCGGTCAGGGGAGCCACGAGGGACCCACGAGGGTCGGGCGCGCGCCCACCCCTCTAGGGCGCGCCCTGCACCCTCTTGGCCGCTTCGGCTGCTTCTTGACGTCCACTCCAAGTCTCCTAGATTGCATTTGTTCCAAAAAGATCTCTCCCGAAGGTTTCATTCCGTTTGGACTCCGTTTGATAATCCTTTTCTTCGAAACATTGAAATAGGTTAAAAAAAAGCAATTCGTGCTGGGCCTCCGGTAAGTAGGTTAGTCATCAAAATGATATAAAAGTGTAAAGTAAAGCCCATAAACATTCAAAATAGGTAATATAATAGCATGGAACAATCAAAAATTATAGATACGTTGGAGACGTATCAGGAGGTGTGCGTCGCTCCAGGGGAGCGGCGTCCTCGTCTTCCAATAACGCCGGCATACATCCGCGTTGATGTAGTGCCGGCCGGGCTTGCCGGCGGCCGTGGGTGCGATGGAGAATGCGGGCGGCGCGAGGGGCTGACGCGGTGGTGATGTGGGCTCCTCTTTGACGCCGCGGCCGCGACGACCCGAGGACGAGCCAGCCTCGCAGTCGTGTTTTCCCTTGTGGTCGGTGTTCCAGAACCCCATGGCTGCGAGCCGGCCGGCGGGCGAGATCGAGGACTGGGAGAGGGAGAGCTAGGCTAGGGTTTGGGCCGTGTTGGGTTTCGAGGAGGCAGCACAGGCTGGAGTGGGGAGTGTGGACGGCGACCGGTCCACGGCTTTCAATTTAAGAAGGACGGCGACCGTTCGCTGGGCGGATGACAGGTGGAGCCGACCGCACGTGGGCATTAATGTTGGGCGGTGGGAGGTAGGTGGTCGCCTGCCACATGGTCCAGACGCGGACGATCGAGGCATCAGTTTGCTGTCCGCCGCGACCCAAACCCTGTACATGTTTGCGCTCGAAATGGATCGATCCGGACACAAAACAGATCAGATGGGTCCAGGCCGTCGCGCGCTGGGCCATATAGTTTGTCAATTTTGCCTCAAACAGATGGGGCCGGACGGGATGGGGCACTCTGCAGTTGGCCTTACGTGAAGGTCCTACGAAATCTGTACGCACTAGTGCATTTCGACCACTAACTACTTTCCTGATTCTAGCTAACCGCCACCGGATGAACTAATACGTAATTTCTTTTTGTAGACCCTGTAAATAGAAATAGTATTGGTCTGTTTTTTTTTTAGGATCAGCATTTGGTTTGTTCCTAACGGATAAAGAGTAGAGAGTTCCTAAGAACTAATTAACCATGCCTAAGAAAAGGAAAGTAGAGCCAATTGATAATTAATCTGTATTACCGATCATTTTATTGCCACATGTACCCAAGATTTGTACCTATAATTTGGTATTTTGATGACACACTTTTTTCAATGGACTAATAGATTTTATGACACTGTCCGCATTGGAAATGTTAAAGTTCTACATGGTCTATAGTATTCAAATTATTTCAGCTGTTGCCGTAGTTGGATATTTAAACGATTTAAGGCTATAATTTGCCCAGAGGTTAGTAGAAAAAGCACCCTTTTGAGCTCGAACTCAAATAAGCCCACATCAACAGTAAAATTTCAAAAAAAATCTAACAATTCTGAAAAAAAATTCTGATGAACTTTCGCAAATTTTTGAAGTGCTTGCAAATTTTTATCATGGTAACATTCATGGAAGGCGTGACAAAAAAAAACAAAATCAGTGCTCCAAAATGCTTTGAAAGTAGCATTTTCAGAGCATCGTTTTTGTTTTTCTCATCACGCCTTCCTCAAATGTGATCTCATGATGAAAATTTGCAAGCACTTTGAAAAATTGTCAAAGTTCATCAGAATTGTTATTAGATTTTTTGGAATATTTCCAAAAAAAATTCCTTATATTACTGTTCTTGCGGGGTCATTTGAGCTCGAGCTCAAATACTCCACATCCTATAATTATACAATTAATCATGTTTTTGCATGCCATGTGTTAATGGAGTTTTTGCATTACAAGACGTGGAATGCAACTCCCATAGTTAATCGATAGAGCCAGCACCGGCTCATCCGCGTTCCCTTGGATGGTGTTGCCCGACTCACCCCGCGCGTCAGCGACGCAGCCGATACCCGGCTTCCACGTCTACCACAGGCCTCCCGATTCTCTAGGGAGTGCTCACCCGAGGTGAGCGTGGTGGTGCCTCCCACGCCCGCGCCCGCGCCCATCGACCTCAACGCCACACCGGTGGTCGGTGGCTCATCATTCGGAGGCGCGAGGAAACGCGCGCGGCACATGCCAGCCAACGTGCTACCGGGAGCACGCAACCTGTTTGACGGAATGCCGGCCTCCGGCAACAACGACTACATGCAACACATCATCTTTGAGGGTGGTGCGGCAGCCACTGGCGGTGCCGCCGGGGCCGGCAACGATCCCGAAGAGACACAAAGCCAGGACGGCCGAGAGGCATTCACGTCGTCCACCTTTGGTCAAGATCAGGTGGCCTTCATGCATGATCAGGTCGGCCTGGACCTGGACGGCTTCCCACTCGACCACAAGTTTTTGGAGGACTACGGGCAAGAAGAAGAGGATAAGTGTGACATCGAAGGGGAGCCTTTGTTCAAGGACGATCTCACCAACCAAGTCGTCGGGGCAAAGCCATAGCGCAAGAGCAAGTGGACGAAGGTATACACGATGGCCGAGGACAAGCTCCTATGTGAGTGTTGAAGGGACATTGGGCAAGACCCCAAGGTCGGCGCCGAACAAAAGGCATCAACCTTTTGGATTCGTGTCCACTTTGAGTTCCATGAGCGCAAGATGTTTCCGCCGTACCAAATGCGAAGCACGCACGGGTGGGTGTCCATTTCGAAGCGATGGAGGGTGATCCAACAAGAGTGCAACAAGTTTTGTGCCACTCTTGAGAGCGTCAAGGCCCGCGCCGTGAGCGGCATCGGCATGCAAGACATGGTATGCAAGCAGCCCTCTTTTGTGTCATTTCGTTTATGCTTGCATGTCCATTTCCATATCCATTTTGTCAATATGCTTGCATGCAATACATTTGTAGGCATTCAAAGCTTTGGAGGCATTCAAGGTCCAACACGACGGCAAGTGCTTCAACCTCTCCCATTGTTGGAGGGTCATCAAAGACGAGGAGAAGTTCAAGGCGCAATATGCTGCCCTCAAGTCACGTGTGGGGAAGAGGGCCGTGGAGGAGGAAGACAATGATAAGCCACGCCCACGGGGGAAGACGAACTCCAAGAAGGAGGACAAGCGGGATGCGACGTTGAACGCCTTGATCACAAGCGTGAAGGGCATGATGAGCAAGAATGACTCAAGGGAGGAGGAGCGCTGGTGATACAAAGAAGAACAAATGAATTCCTTCCTGTAGATCCAAAGGAGGAGGCTTGAGATGGACGCGGAGAAGTAAGCCAAGATGCTTGAGATGGAGGCGGAGAAGCAAGTCAAGATGCTAGAGATCGAGGCCGCCAATGCCAGGACCAAGGCGAAAGAAGTGGCTCTCGCGAGCATGATGCCCGGGGTGGAGATCATGAAGGTGGATCTCAACACCATGTCGCCAAGAAAATGCCATGGTTCGAGAAGATGCAGGCCGGCATACTCAAGTTTGACGACGAGTGACCTATGGCGGCGAGCCCCATCTTTTTTGTATGCTGGCAAGTGTCCTGGCATGACCACGCCGTGATGACGTGGTCGAACTCCCGCCTCTTTTTGTGTGCTGGCATGCGTGCCGGTCGCTGGCAAATGCGCCGGCCGAACTATGTGGTGTTTTCTGAAGCTGACATTGTATGCAAGTGCTGGCATGGTGCCGGCATGAACTTTCGGGCGACGACATGGCCACTGGCATAAACTATGGCCGCGGGCCTTTTTTCAAAATTTGCGTGCGGACATGAAATGGATCGACGCGTTGGACGCACTGCCGACTCAAATCTCAAACGGGGCGGACGCCGAGCGGGCGGCTGACCCAAACGGACGAAAAGCGAATAAAAGCGCCGTCCGTTTGGGTCGGCATGTTGGAGTTGCTCTAATGTAGTGAGTACGGTAATAATGATTTGTAGAAAATTGTTGTATCACATTTTCCTGTGTGGTGTGAGAACTGAGAACTGAATTTGTGAAACTATGGGATTGTGCTAGCTGAATAAGAGCATCTCCAATAGATGGTCTAAAATTTGGCGGTTCAAAACCAGAGATGTAAAATTTGGACCGTCAAAAAGTGCGTTTTGGAGCTTCCAAAAAAGCTCAACTCCAACAGATGGTCCAAATTGATGATCCAAAAGAGCAACTCCAATAGATGGTTCAAAATGAAGATGTAAATTCCTGAAATTCCTGAAATTTCGCCAAGTCTGAGAATTCGCCAGTTTTAACAGAATATACCACTTTGCGATTTTCATATGATTTAATCCATGCATCGAAAGGATTTGGTCCAGTGGGATAAAATGGAGTTTGTCATGTATACTTTCTACTCATATTATTTTCTCTCATGTTAACAAATGTTTAGACACTGTTTAGGGGCTGTTTAGAGGACTAGTCAGTGTAATATCAGTAAAGCTAGCTAGCAGCTACAGTACCTAGCAGTACAAGCAGAGTCGCGATGGAAATAGCCAAGCAGAGTCGCAAGCATGTTTGGTAAAATTCATGTGAAACGAGTGTTGGGTAAATGCCAAACATGCTTGCGACACTAATACAAACACCTACAAAAAAATTCAGAATTTTTTGATTTTTTTACAATTTTTTGAATTTTCATTTCATTCAGGAAATACAAACATCTAAAAAAATTCAGATTTTTTTATTTTTTTCATTTTTTTGATTTTTTTTGTTCATTCAGGAGCATATGCTCCTGGGAGCCAAAACACCCTTCCTTAATAGTATCATGTGTCAGCTTAGCTCACAAGCGAAACTACACAGTGCATGCACGAAATTTGCACGATGCCAGCTTTGAACGGTGATGATTTGCAGAATGGTGTAATCTAACGGAGGATACGATCCATCGTGTGCCGAGCAACTGCTATCGCAACGACCGAACAGTGGTAGCTAAATAATAAATGTGCTTTGGTCGGTGGACTGAACGGCCGCTTGAGACAAAGCTCTCTAGCAGCACCACTCATTCATTTTTCACATGTTATGTTCTGATCCAAATTCAAGTATAAAGATAAATGTTAACTTCTAACGAGCGAGTAGAATTGGGCCGAAGTGGAGCGAGT
>NC_041381.1:71300280-71304523 GCF_002162155.2 Triticum dicoccoides
CGCGCCGCCGCGCCCGCTGCTCGCCTCGCCGCCGGCGAGCCACGGCAAGAAGACGGGGAAGATCCTCGCGGGGATCTTCGCCGTCGTCGCCGCCGTTTTCTACACGCTCTGGCGGCACTGCCGCGCCCCTGGCGCCATCGCTGTCGCCGCCGCGCCACTCGAAGCCCGCACCGCTGTCGGCGGGCCGCATGAATTCTAGGATCAAGATACTGATCTGACGCCCATGCTTCAGTTCAGTGTAGTGAGTAGTGAGTGTCCGGTTGATATAGTACTTCCTCAGGTCCTTTTTATTCCCCATGGAAGTTTTGTCCGAAGTCAAATTATCTCAACTTTAACCAAACTTGTAGAAAAAAGTATTAACATTTACAATGCCAAATCAACATTGTTAGATTCATTATGAAATGTAAATTCATAGTATATATATTTGGTATTGTAAATATTGGTATTTTTTCAAATAAATTTGGTCAAACTTTGCAGAGTAAAAATGACCGGAGGGAGTATTAGCTACCCTCGTGTAAAAATGGTGCAAAAATCTACGGAATTGCTAACTTTCAGTCGGATGTTATTAACTCGCTTTCATTTGTTTTTTGTCTCTGTTGAGATTCCTGCACTTATTTTTTTCTCCCAGCACGCTGGTTGTTTATCGGGTCCGCACACGGTTCCTTTTATTTTGATTTTTTTTCTTCTTCTCTCCCCTGTAGCTGCCTTTGACCGGATCGTTACGCGGCGAGAGCGGCAAGAGCTCGGAGGCAGAGAGGCATGGTGTTTTTGGTTGGAGGCCTCACTCGCTAATCTCTAGAGGCGCTTTGGTTTGCAAGCACCCCCTCCCCCTGTTTCATATTCCTGTGCGATTTGCTATACATCTGGTTGATTGTCTCGTTGTATTCGTCTAGTGTAATTTCTGATGTAGATGTGTGGTTGCTCCGCTTTTCCCCTGTTGTCTGATTCTGGACTGAATTTCTTCAGTCAAGTAATAGATATTTGGCTGTACGTACTACTGCAGTGTAGTTTTGAGTGGATTTCACTGTGATTAAGTACCAGTTGTTTGGCTACTATAGTCTGCAATTGTGAATGGCCAGTGTAATAGTAAAAGTAGGTTTTATTCGCAAAATAAAATAGTAATAGTAGGTTTAATATTACAGTGATATCTCTGCTGTAGTTTCAGTCTACAGTAGTCTATCTTACACTGGTTTTTCACTGTAAATGGCCAGTGTAAATGTAAGTTTTAGGTTTTATTCTGGACTGAGTTTCTTCAATTAAGCAACAGTTGTTTGGCCTGCACTATTTTGCAGTCTATAGTGATATCTCTGTTTAAATTTCACCGATATCTCTGTGCAACTTACAGTGTAGATGGTGGTACATTTAACTGAATTGTGCGCTTCCAGTGTGTTGTACTTTTGTTTACATGGTGGTACATTAACTGAAATTTTTCAGTACATAGAGAAAGTAATTTAATGATGATAGATGTAGGCATGCAAATGTTGAATCTCCTAGTCGGTTGAGTCTCATGATGTGTACGTGTTGGTCTAAAAAAAATTCAGTTTTAGTTTCAGTGTTTTGGATTGTAATTTTGAGTGGATTTTCAGTATAGTTTCATTTGTAGTCCAGTGTAAATGTATTAGTACAAATGCAGTTTTCAGTTCAAATTTACAGTGATATTCTTTACTGTTGTTCTGGTATATAGTCTTTTCTCTCACTGTAATTTTATTTCCTGTAACTTGCAATCTGTGTTAAACTGATTAACTGAACAAGGGCTTAACCCCACCATTAATTTACATTATAAATTAGTGTTTTAGCTAACCTGTAATTTTTGTACTTACAATCTATGCACTGGAATTTTCCGGTCTAATTTGCAGTGTAATTACACTGTACGTTCGGTGTAATTAATCTTTTTATTATGTGTAACTAATCTGACCTGCAAAAAAAAATGTGTAACTAACCTGAATTTTTGTACTTACAGTCTATGCACTCAAACTTTCCGGTCTAATTTACAGTGTAAATACACTAAAATTTTCAGTGAATTAACCTATTTTTTTGTAGTTACAGTCTATGTACTAAAATTTTGCAGTGTAATTACACTGTAAATTCAGTGTAATTTGCAATATAATTACACTCAGTGTTTAACCTGTGTATTAAGTGTAATTAACCTGAATATTTGTTCTTATAGTCCTTGTACTGTATTTTTTAAGTCTAAATTGCAGTGTAATTCTACTGTAAATTTAGTGTAATTAACATATATGTCATCACTTTTTTTTACGCTGACTACCTTGCATAATCATGTAATCTACAGTTCTTTATTTGGTTTCTATTATATGTAATTACACTGGATTGTCAGTGTACTTTCAATGTAAATTCCTATGTAATGTCAGTAAATTAATTTTGTAATCGGACCGATATAAATCATTCTTGATTCATGGTTAGTTGCAATGATGTTTTTGGTGTCAGTGATGTAAAACGCTGACTACCGTCCGTTTGAACTGAATGTTGTGCCCAACTTACTTTATGCCAACTCACTGTATATGGAGCTTTTCTCTTGCGCCCGACTTGCTTTATTTTATGCTTTGTCAGTCTAATCTCCAATTTCATTCGGTCTTGCAGATGCATCATGTGTAGCTTTTCAGCCTTGCAACTTAGAGATTTTGATTGATACATGCATATTGTTGGAACATTGGTGCGTTCAAAAGACTATGGGTGGAATTAACAAAGTAACTGATGATATGAAACAATCCAAGATGCATTGACGATAAAGGGTTTCCCCCGCTTTATATATAAAGCAAACGTATGCTACATCCAGCCTGCTGGGGCCACAGCATAGAAAAGCCCAAAATGAAAGACAAGAAGAAAAAAAGAGAAATAAATGCCGACACCGGTAGATCAACGGAGAAAGGAAGCCCGGCAACCGCTGCACCCTCCAAAGAAGAAGTACCACCACGCTTCCAGCATTCCGAAGTGCCGTGCACCAAGCAACACCTTCAAGAAGGGATGAGACGGCGTCGCTATTGTTGCCCGAACAAGTTCTAGGGTTTCACCCTGTACACGGGGGATGGTGGGAAAGGGATACACCCGACGCCCCTCAGGAAGGACCGGCGGTGCCCTCAGGCATCACCGCGTCGATGCCGGACAAGCCGACAGGGATTTCTCCTAATCCACGACCTCCACCACCACCCCAGGCACTTCGAATTGCACCACCCCATCAGCCGCCCACCAGCTTGTGCCACCACAGTTACCGGACAACCCTCGCCGCCTCACTGGAGCTGCCAACACGAGACCCAGGGACGAATCTAGGGGGGACGAGAGGGGTCCGCGTAAAGAAGAATGCTATGCAGCCCATCGTGGTCTCTTCGATAGAAAAAGGCCATCGTGGAAGGAAAAGTGGTTTGTTAGTTGCAGCCACTACGCACGCACAGATCTAAAAAAACATGTCTATCGCTGCTAATCTCTTCCTATCCAAGCCGCCAGGAACTGTAGGCCTGCTGCGATCGGATCTGTCCATCGCGCTCGCGCTGTCGCGCCGCCAACTAGAAGCGGAGAAGGGAAGGGGACGCCAGGATAGACATGCGTCGATCAACAGACCACGGACAGGTTGCCGGCAGGCCGGACGTATGGATGTGCGGCAACAACACGAGGGGAAAAGGTATTTTATTTTTGCATCAGATTAGTTCGTGGCTTTACAAATTATTGAAGAATAATCATACACTGTAGGCATTAAGAATCAAATTATGTCATTTTCAGTTATTTATTTGTGCTTGTGTAGATGTGAAGAGGAAGAGAGCAGAATCAATTCATATTTTTTAAACCCAGTTGATTCAAGCTCTCAAATGTCGAAATATGATGCTACTGCAAACGATGTGAACACTTCAATTGATGCCATGGTGTAAGCAAGAAGTATTTAATTTTGAACATTTAGAATCTCATAATACATGATATTTAATAAAAAAATTATATTGATTGCATCAGGTGGTTACTGTCCAAATCATCTCCCTTCAGAAGAAAGATGAATATGGGGATTCCAAGAACCAAGGTAATAGCCGGAATATAATTTAGTTATTATGCAAACTCCTAATCAAACAATTATGCCACTAATAAAATTTCATGAATCTACATCTCTTGTGTCGTTGTCTTTCTATTAGTTTGCTATATACCATTGTCCTTTTATCATTGCAAGAGGCGGGTTAGTTCTATTGTGAAATTAGTGTAAAGGGTGGGTTAACCTAAGAAAAAAAACTCTTGTGCCGTTGTCTTC
>NC_041381.1:71304983-71313567 GCF_002162155.2 Triticum dicoccoides
CCGTCCCTGACGAGACCTAGAGAGGGAAAGGCGACACCGGCCACAAGAGCGAGCACAACTCGATCGGAAGGAGGGGACTGTTGGGGATACACATAACAGGTAGGCCCACGAAGGGTCGAAGTATCATAAAGCATGGGGTCCACACAACATGTGGGTCCAGATAAATTTCATGCAGACATACTATCCACTTAGACAAGCAGCATACTATCCACTCGACCAAGCAGTATACCATCCACTCGGATAACAGTTCACCACTCGACCGTACGACTCACTCGGATATACGAAGACCAGCAGGCAACAAAGCAGTCGACATCATTCTCATGGTGAGGGCTTGGTAGTGGGTTGGCATTATGGCATTCATGCCCCACTTTGTAACATAGGAGGTGAGGGGGTGGCGCACTCTATATAAGCCACCCCCACCACTAGACTTGGGGGGCTTTTTTCTTCCATCTCTCTCTCTTTTTCACCATGAGTCTCAGGACTACGGGGATCCGTTCTCCTCTCATTGTAATCTCCGGATACATAGTAAGATAAAACAAAGCCTCTCCGGAGCACGAGACGTAGGGTTGTTATCTCCACCGTGAGAGGCCCGAACTCGCTAAAACCACCGTGTCACCCATATGCATCTCGATAGGTCATGCTTCTTTATCCTACCCCTCTCTTATTGTCGGAATCGTTACCACAACAGTTGACGCCCACCGTGGGGCATGGCGCCTATCGAGCCATGATGCAAATGGTTTTATTTCTTAGATCTTCGTCCGTCGATCAATAATCATTAATGGAGAGTTTGATCTAGGATGTTCCGGACATCACTCCATTTACATGAGGATAAAATACTCCTCATCGTGCGAAAGGATCAGGGAGTTGCTCATCTTACCTTTTCCTCTTCTATAATCAATCATTGATCTAACGATTGTTTGTTCTTCTTCTGTATGCACACGAGCTCATACAAAAGGATGCCTCCCTTTGCTCCAATTGAGGACTCGGTTCTCGGATGATGAAGCGTTGTTGTCCGCCCGACATCATCTGCGATGCCGTCGCCGAGTGGCCACGCACGCACAACCGCTAATGCTCGGCCCGGTTCCTCGGTCGGAGGAGCACCGTGCACGACGACCGACGGGCGAACCTGCTCCTCGGGCGACAAGGCTTAGCTACTGGCACTCGGCCTAGCTCCGCAAGCGTCGAAGCGCGACTCCGACCGGTGTAGAGCTCCGGCAGCCGAGGTGTGAAACGCGGGCAGCAGTGCTCGCGTCGACCTCACCCTCTACTGTGCCGGCCCGCGTGTCCGGTGCTGGAGCTGCGGCCAGCCGCTGGTCCTCCTTGTCACCACCTCTAGCTGCCGGCCGATTTCGGCCAGACCGGTAGTTCCACTGCAGTAGAGCTCTCCGGACTCCAACCTGCATCCACGACTCTCCTTCTAACCCTTAACTAGATCGGGATCATGCCCTGGCGCGGGGGTGCCGGCCAGAACGATGTGATCAAGAAGTAATGTTCATGTTAGTATTAATCCTCGTTTAGCATATGTATTAAACAAAATAAAAGAAAGATGAAACATTTACTTGTAATAGAAGCAAGACATCATCTAAGTTCAACATCGTCATGATATTTTAAGGTAGCATAGAGTTCAAATTAAGTGCGATCATGAGACAATGTAAGGTAACCACTTGACACTAAGTTCAGTACTAAGCGCAAGCATGAGAGCAAGTACTAATCTAACACAAAGTTTGCAGCTTATCCGATTAGTGCTTAGGTCCAAACCAAAAAGCAGGATACCGTTTACTACCATACAAAGATACATAGTCCAGATGATGTTGAGCAAAAAAAATCACAATATATTACATGGGAAAGAAACATGTCATTCTTGTACATAGGCGAACCCCTAACAAAGCAATGTCCTAGACTACTTAGGTATCATCTTCACACCTCCATGAGACTCCAGGTTGTAGCCTTAAAGATAAGTGTAGACAAACCCTGTCAAACAAAGTAATGTTTCTCTATTTCAGATTGGGAGAATCATGATAGAGAGGCATGAGACCACAAACAGTAGCATTGGTAAATCGGTAGCTGGATCCATCCAAAGCACCAAAACACAACCTCTCTACCGCAGTCTTCTACTAAACATCATCAACATGGATCATGCCAAACGCTAAATGTAAAACAAAGCAATCAATGCCTTCCAAACATAACAACATGATATTCTTTACCCAAGATCAAAAGCAAGAAAGTTGGTTCTTGGGATTTATATCGTAATGGAACCAAAAATCCTAATAATATTAGTACTTACTAAGAATTTCACAACACCTAGATCAGTTAAGAAAATTCTATCTTCCTGGACCACCACAAAGAGGAAGGGACGAACCTGGGAACCTGTAGGTACAACACACTCTAAGCACGGAGGCATCCATGCCAATCCGAAGGAGTACCCACCGCATGCCCAAACCCCGCCACCGGACAACAGGCATAGCAGTGTTTCCCAGCAGATGCAGCAGCGAGGAACCTGGTGCTAAACCCCAACCACAACCTGCGTAGCACAAGAGAATCAACATACATGAGCCATGGCCCGACCCTCGGCGAGCAAAAAAGGTGAACAGCGGAGAGGGCGCTCACCGCTGCCTTGTTGGCAACGTCACTAATGCCTCCCCTACTCCCGAAGGCGTCAGCGGCAGCGGCAGGGCTGAGGATGAGGGAGAAGGCCTAGTCGCTGGAGGGGCGATTGGTGGTTCATATCACATCTCGCCTCTCTACTTCCTTCTCATCCTGCCTGCCCTCACCGGAACCACACACCAAATCAGCACCATGAAGGAGAGCCACATGGAAAGGCACAAAAAGGAGAAGGCGGCTCACCTCGGCTTTGGGGCTTTCTAAACCATATTGTCACATTTATTTAGTTCCTTTTTTCCTTTGATGTATCTGCATCAAAGACCCTAGGGTTAACTTTCTTGGATAAAATTTGTGCACACACATAATCTTTCACGATCCAGGCACATCTGAACCTGTAGCCATGATATACAAAGTTTTTTTTAAGAATGCAATCTTCTTTGTGGTCAATTGGCAACATACCTGCTCCAGAACAAATGAGTTTCTGTATCTTTGCCATTGGCCAAATGTTTTAACTGAGAATCAAATTCCTGGTTGAGAAAAAAAATTAAAGGTTGTCAGAAAAGAGCACCAGCAAGATGAGCACATCATGATTACAGTAGATGAACGGTTTATCCATAATTCTAGTGCGCGTGCAAACTTAAAGCAACTTCTTGCATGATTTCAGCAGCCTCATTGATCTCTCCCTACTCCTCTTTGATTTTTGCAAGTCTTTTGATCAATCTACCTTTCTCTATCTCCACATGTATCCATAGTGGATGCCAAAATGAGATTCTTACCTTCCATTTCACTTGTAGTTTCCAATGCAATGATTTACCCTGCAGTCTAAATGAGAGGAGTAGAACTCAAAACTAAATTAGGTGCTTAAGGCTCAAAAAATGAAAGCAAGTCAATCCATCAACAATTGTACCAAGTGCAATCTACTTTACACAGAACTAAGTGACCTTAGGTAGTTGAAAATATATGTATCATCGACACACAGTGCTCCGACTAAAGCTCATACGGGCTATAGAGAAAGTGGGATGAGAAAACCTTCAACATGTGCTCATTATATTCAAAGGTAAACAAAACGGATGTCTCATTGTGGTCAATTTACTTTATAGATGTACTCATTCATGTATAATGGACACTCAAGTTTTTTTTCTTAAAATGAGGTATACAGCTATACAGACTGGATACTCGAGTTCCATGGTAATAAACATTCAGAGAAGGAATATACACCTAGAAAGAACAGTCCCAACAAAAATGACTGCTACCCTGGATCTCACTACTATCATTGCAATGCTAGTTGTTTCGTTCTATCGCTATGCTGCGCTAGTTGTTGTCTAGTTGTTTAGGGGGTTTCCGGTATGATTTGGAGAACGAGAGCTGAAAGCTTGAATGAATAATTCTGAGATAATGGGCTACGGAGAATCAATCTGAAAATACTCTTGAATTGCTCCGGATGGAAGAAAGAAAATTCTCACAATCGAAAACAATTATGAGAGGATAGCATCAACCTTGAACTACGCATCTTTGGAAGAACGGGTAAGGATTTAAGAGGAAATCTTCTTCGGACTTCAAAATTCGAGAATGACGACGAGAAACACCACCATGAATTGTTGAGGCACTCCGGAATGACAATTAGAAAGGTTGGACCAATAATGAAAGAATTTCAAAGTGATCTTCGAGAAGGCATGTGACTGATGGAATCCATTCTTACGTCACACTTTGAAAAGAATTTGGGAATAGCACCAGAATAATTAGAAGAGTCATGTAAGATCCTGGGAAAAGACCTGTGGGTTAGGGCCCACTCAAAAGAAAACACCGTTGAACGATTTTGAAGATATATTGCACCGGTTGAATTAAATAGCTTGAAAGAGAGAAAAACTTGAAGTAACTCGAACGGATTAAGAAAGGAAACATGATTCTTCTGAGATATCTTGAGCACTCCGGACAAGAATAGCGGGAGGTAAACAATTAAGAGATGCACCGACGTGGAAAAACATTTGAAACGAGGAAAAGAATATGATCAACACTGAAAGCTTGAATTGGATCCATCGGAGAAGAAACAACAATGGAGGATGATGAACTTAAAACTGTTGAGCATCTTCTTGGGAAATCACCAGATAAGAACACTGACAGGAAAAAAAATGGAGAAACTTCACATGAATAAATGGATACTTGATTAAGAAATCTGAGTCCTTGAAGAAAAAGGGTGGGAGGGCGGGAAAACAAAGGCAACTTGAGGACGGATGAAACGAACAACGTTGGGAAACTGAGAGATGATCTTGCAAATGTTGAAATGATCAGATCCACTTGAAAAGAAGCACACCGGTTGGAAAGAATTGACATGACAATCTCGATGATCAAAAGGATTAGCACTCTCATAGAAATATGAGAACACCATTTAAGAAAGGTATGGATTCAACATTTGACTCCGAAGCAACTCGAATACCACAAATAAAACAAAACAAAGGAGTGGCTTACAGAATAAGTCGAAAACAAACATATGATAGATCCCATACTGTATCATGTGTCTGTTGGAAAGATAAAACTAGAGCTACTTGAATTCCCACCTATAAACTCCCGAAACTTTCTGGTTATGCAATCTGGTGTTGGGGATACAGGGGAAGCAATATATCTCACCCAAACTAACAATACCTACATCCAAGCTGTATCCATCCGTCAACACATAACCAAGAAAACTCCGGAAATCGTGTACCTCAACCTTCGAAAAGCATCCGTTATACGAGTTATGGCAATACTCCCGAACTCCCAAGTACTGGGTGACGTCGAGGTTATCTCACTAACAACTGCATAAAAGAGATTTTCGATGTCGGCAAAACTCAGGTATTCCAGAACTGCAACGATAAAATTGTGACGACAACACCTCAGGGCTCAACTCCCCGGGTCAAAGCCACATAAATAGACAGGAGGCACCAAGAACAATGTTCTCGTCACAAAACCATCGAAACGATTCCAAGATACCCGCGTGATCCTAAAAAAATTTAGTGAAATTTGAGAAGAGGAAAGACAAAACATCTACGTCAGGAGACCTCACCAGAGCGACGAAGGGGGCTGAGGAGTAAAAAGAATCCTACTCTCCGATATATATACTCCTAAGACTCAAAATAGTTTTCTTCTAGACTCAACAATGGCCAACAATCAAGGGGGCTCCTATGGTCGGTCGAGGCTCTGATACCAACTTTTCACGTCCAATATGCGACCCTATCCAAAAGGAACTCGAAGGTCCCACCAAGGATAGACCCGCATATTGAAACGCTTTTGCAAGGTGGATATCATTACATCAACATTACATAATAGATGGTGATACATACATAAGGCATACAATGCCACATGAATACAACATCACAATACATAAGAGCATCATCCGACTACGGATGAATCACAAGCAGAAACTCAAATGACATCCACCCTGCTAGCCCAGGCTGCCGCCCTGGAACCTATCCCCTGATCGAAGAAGAAGCAGAAGAAGAACTCCAAACAAGCAAACATCGCTCTCGCGTCATGATTATCGCACAACCTGTTCCTGCAACTATTGTTGTAGTAATCTGTGAGCCACTAGGACTCAGCAATCCCATTACCATGGGTATCAAGACTAGCAAAGCTTAAAGGGAAAGGAAGGGGTAAAGTGGTGAGGCTGCAGCAGCGACTAAGCATATATGGTGGCTAACATACGCAAATAAGAGCGAGAAGAGAGCAAAAGGAACTGTCGTGAAGCTAGCAATGATCAAGAAGTGATCCTGAACTCCTACTTACGTAAAACCAGACCTCGAGTTGCCCCGAGGGGGCCCCGCAGGCGGCTCGGTTCGGACCAACACTTAGACAAGCACTAGCCCAGGGGGGCTAAAATAAAGATGACCCTCAGGTTGGCCGACCCAAGGGAAAGGGTAGGTGGTGGTGAGGCAAATGGTAAAACCAAGGTTGGGCCTTGCTGGAGGAGTTTTATTCAAAGCGAACTGTCAAGGGGGTCCCATAAATCACCCGATCGCGTAAGGAACGCAAAATCCGGGAACATAACACCGGTATGACGGAAACTAGGGCGGGTGGAACAAAACACTAAGCAAAAGGCCAAGTCTTCCACCCTTTACCAAGTATATAGATGCATTAATAATATAGGAGATATTGTGATATCCCAACCAAAATCCTGTCCACCATGGAGAAATCTTCAACTTCACCTGCAACTAGCAACGCTATAAGAGGGGCTGAGCAAATGCGGTAACATAGCCAAACAACGGTTTGCATAGGAAAGGTGTCAAAAATTAGAGGTTCATGGCAATTTGGGATGGCTTGATAAACAGGTGATAGGTAGCGCAGCATAGCGATAGAACGAAACAACTAGCATAGCAATGATAGTAGTGAGATTCAGGGTAGCGGTCATCTTGCCTGAAATCCCGCTAGGAAGAAGAACGAGTCCATGAAGAAGACGAACGAACGTAGTCGAACGAATCCTCACAATCGCAACATTACCGGAACTAAGAAGCAACACCGAAAAGAAACAAACAACATGGTAAATGCACAAGCATAAACATGGCATGATGCACAAACAAGTATGATGCATGTCCGGTTTAATAAGGCATGGCATGGAAAAGTGCAACAACCAATACTACCAATTAAGTGGAGCTCAATATGCAACGAGTTGCATATTGACGAAACACCACATTGACATATTTAGTTCTCTCTCGTTTAGGTACACAACAATATTAAATGTTGTTAAACATGGCAAGAGGTGAAACATAATTAATCTAGCTATCTAGGCAAGTTTAAGTGAGGCCGGAACAACAAACAACAATTCCGGAAATCCCCCATGTGCATAAAATGAATTTGGTACTGTTCTGCCCTAAACACAATTTTAATGTTGTCAAACAGCAACATAAAGTGCACCATGTTAATCTAGGCATTTTTCCACCCCATCTACATATAAAGTTTATTAAATTCGGAGCTACGGTTATTTGGTTATGAAATAAATCATTTTAACATGGCATATTCGCAAATTAACACAAATAGCATTTTAAACATTTTAAACATGGATGAAAGTGACATATTATTAATCTACACAATTTCCTGAGCATTTTACATATATAAATTATTTTAATCCGATGCACGGTTGTGGAGTTATTATATGCATGAACTTGGAGGGGTTTTCTGAAAAACATTAATTCCCGGATAAATAGATAAAATCGTCCTGGCAGGAAAAAAAACATCACGGGCCAAAACCGGCTGGGCCAACAGTGGGGGGGCTGCTCACCACGGCACTTGGGCCAGCTCGGTGGAGGAGGCTGGCTGGGCCTGGCGCGGCTGGCAGAGCTGGGCCGTGGGAGATGGGCCGGAGAGGCCAAGGCCCACACGGCCACGCGCGGTCAACAGGGAGGGGATCGGGCTCCTCCCGACCCGCAAGTGGCGGCGGCGATGGGAGGCGGGGCGACGCCGGCAAGGGCGAGGTCCGGCGAGGCCAGGGACAGGCGGGGAGGCTTGGAACGGGCGGATCCGGCCGGTGGCGAGGCGGGGCGACGCCGGCAGCAAGCGGCGGTGGCGGTGGTTTCCTGCAGAGAGGAGAGAAAGGGAGATCGGGTGAGGGAGAGAGATGGGAAGGAGAGGGCGATGGGGAGGCGGCGACCTGGCGAGGTCAGCGCGGAGCTCCGGCAGGGGCGCGGCCTTGGCGGTACTGGAGAGGCGGCGAGGGCGGCTGTCGGCGGCGAGGTTGGAGCGGTGCTCGAGCAGGGAGGCGAGGCGAAGCGCGGGGTCTAGGGGCGCACGGGGTCGGACCCGGTCGCGGCCCAGGGCGGGCTCCGGCGGCGCCCAGATGGGCCTGGCAGGGCCGCGGGGAAGTGGGGATACAGGGAAGGCGACGTGGCGGGGCTTGAGTGGCTCCAGGCAGCGGGGACGGTGGCGCTGGCCCGTGCGGTGGCGCCAAGTGGCGAGAGGAGGCTGGGGGGTGCGGAAATGGAGGTGGGAGGCGGCTAGGAGTAGGGGAAGGGCTAGG
>NC_041381.1:71313771-71341630 GCF_002162155.2 Triticum dicoccoides
GGGGTCTATATATAGGGTAAAAGCTAGGGTTTAGGGGGTTTCTGCTCCGTTTTCGGACATCGGATCTCGATCCAACGGTCTGGAGCGGAGGGGGTTAGATAGGTGGGCTAGTGGGTTGTGTGAGAGAGGCTTGGGCTGATAGGAGAGATAGGAGAAATGCAGCCCGGCACGATTTTTGGAGACCAAAAACGTCCGACGATTAAACCGGCAATGGTGCCGCTATGGATGACGGTTGGGCTATCAAACGGACTCCGAATGCGACAAAACTTGGCAGGCGGCCTGTCTACACTATAATAAGACCGCACGACAAGTTGCAACCCATTCCGAGAACATTTTTATGCCACTAATAAAATAATATTTTGGAGGTGCCGCGGGCGCGTGCGAGTGTGTCTGGACTTCGAACGGACAACGGAGAGGAACGGGGAAACCCGAACGGATGCAAGTTTTGAAAAACATGCGGATGAAATGCAGATGAAGTGCAGATGATGACATGAGACGAGATGCATAACAAGAACAAAATGCAAAACAACAGACAAAACCCAACCACGGAGGAAATATCATATAGCATCTCCGGAAAAGGCAAGAGTTGGAGTTACGAATATGGAAAGTTGTATCCGGGGCGTTACAACACTCCACCACTACGAGAGGATCTCGTCCCGAGATCTAGGATGGCACCGGAGGGAAAAGGAAGAGGAAGAGAGGAGGTGAACTAAGTTGCTTCTTCGACAAACGAGTGAAACCACGAACGTTGAGAGGTTGAAAAGTTGAAAGAGAGAACACAACGGAGTTGAACACAATTGAGAGCACTGTGGTAGAGAATAGAAAGAAGGAACACCATGAGAACCTTGGAGGTTGCAAATCTATGAATAACGAGTACAATGGACAATAAGGAATTGGAACCACTCTGGTTGAAACGAGATAAGAATGAATAAGAATGATATAATTTTGACAGCACTTCGACTGTAAATGGAAGAAATTGAACATGAACTTGACAAGATGAGAGGATACTTGATGAAATCAACAACACACTGCCTCCGGAACTATTGAAAGAATGGCATAATGGGTGAGAAGGATTTCAGACAGCACTCAGGTTGAAAAGAGAGGCAAAACTTGATAAGATGAAAGAACTTGAATGAGAACACAACTCTCCGGTTAAATGGATAAGCACGAAAATAACATGATCCTCACAATTCGAGATGATGAGTGAAAAGAGCAACATCACAATGCCTCCGGAAGAAAGAATAGAAGATAGATCATTGGAATAACAGAATGTAGGAGAAAATGCCAACTTCTGCCACAAATGAGCTTGGAAAGCATCCTTCCAAGAAGGTTATAACGGAGTTGTTGGAAAACCAACAACGAAACGAATATACTTGTAGTGGGCTTAAGGAAAAACTTCTCAAAATTGAGGCGAAATTCTGCCACTACGGAAACAAATAATATAATTGATAACACCAACGAGATGGAAAACTTCTTCCACCAAGATGATAGAGAGATAACTTGGAGCATTGATAATCACCACAATAACAACATTCCTTAGGGAAGGCTTTAGGTGAAATATGACACAAGATAACTCCAATGAAGAGATTAATGGATTTAAAATACCTCATTCTTGACAACATGTGAATCACGAAACATGAATGGAAATTATCAAGAATGACATATCACCATATCAAAAGATAAGGTAGAAAGAATTGCACTTCGAAATGCAAGATGAATAATACTTGAGCTTCTCAAAACAAAAACATGTGTTGAGCACCATGTTTATTTTAGAGTATAGCTTGACGGATCATAACTTCAAGAGAAATCTTGAAGAACAATTGAAGAATGAAAAGAATCCTTGACGAACCATCATGTAGAGTCTCCATGAAGAACTCCGGTAATAAAAGGATGATGAAAAGAAAAAGAAGTTGGAAACACAAGGTGAAGCCTTGCAATGATTTAGATGGAGCTTTGCGATGATATAACCGAGAGAACTTGGAACTCCGGAAAGAAAAGATTAATACTAGAACCGAGAATTACTTCATCATGAACAATCTCCAGAAGAAGGAATTAATCACTTGGATGAAACAAGAATAAGAATTATGTCATGCCTATCCTTCACCAATTTAAATTGATGACAATCAACAGATTTGACATACTACTTATTCTCATAGAAAGGATTAAAAGAGATATGGCGCAAACTTGTGAAGGTCTTCAAGGAACCACCGGTGGAATATGGGAACAACGAATGAATTGATATGATAACCAAGAAAAGAGAACTCTTGAACGAACCACCGTAAGAATTGAAAATGAACGAAGAAAAGATAAAGAAACACCGGGAAGAATTTGAAAATGAACGAAGATACTTGAGAAAATTTAGATACAAGTGAACCTAGAGATCCCGAGCTGATTAGATAATACTTGAACGATGCACCGGTATGATTTGGAGAACGAGAGCTGAAAGCTTGAATGAATAATTCTGAGATGATGGGCTACGGAGAATCAATTTGAAAAGACTCTTGAATTGCTCTGGATGGGAGAAAGAAAATTCTCACAATCGAAAACAATTATGAGAGGATGGCATCAAGCTTGAACTACGCATCTTTGGAAGAATGGGTAAGGATTTAAGAGGAAATCTTCTTCGGACTTCAAAATTCGAGAATGACGATGAGAAACACCACCATGAATTGTTGAGGCACTCTGGAATGACAATTAGAAAGGTTGAACCAATAATGAAAGAATTTCAAAGCGATCTTGGAAAAGGCATGTGACTGATGGAATCCATTCTTACGTCACACTTTGAAAAGAATTTGGGAATAACACCAGAATAATTAGAAGAGCCAGGTAAGATCCTGGGAAAAGACCTGTGGGTTAGGGCCCACTCAAAAGAAAACACCGTTGAACGATTTTGAAGAGAGATTGCACCGGTTGAATTAAATAGCTTGAATGAGAGAAAAACTTGAAGTAACTCGAACGGATTAAGAAAGGAAACATGATTCTTCTGAGATATCTTAAGCACTCCGGACAAGAATAGCGAGAGGTGAACAATTAAGAGATGCACCGACGTGGAAAAACATTTGAAACGAGGAAAAGAATATGATCAACACTGAAAGCTTGAATTGGATCCACCGGAGAAGAAACAACAATGGAGGATGATGAACTTAAAACTGTTGAGCATCTTCTTGAGAAATCACCGGATAAGAACATTGACAGAAAAAAAAGGAGAAACTTCACATGAATAAATGAATACTTGATTAAGAAATATGAGTCCTTGAAGAAAAAGTATGGGAGGGCGGGAAAACAAAGGCAACTTGAGGACGGATGAAACGGACAACGTTGGGAAACTGAGAGATGATCTTGCGAATGTTGAAATGATCGGATCCACTTGAAAAGAAGCACACCGGTTGGAAAGAATTGAAATGACAATCTTGATGATCAAAAGGATTAGCACTCCCATAAAAATATGAGAACACCATTTAAGAAAGGTATGGATTCAACATTTGACTTCGAAGCAACTCGAATACCACAAATAAAACAAAACAAAGGATTGGCTTACAGAATAAGCCGGAAACAAATACATATGATAGAGATTTACCCAATCCCATATCATGCATCTGTCGAAAAGATATTCTAGGAGCTACTTGAATTCCCACCTATAAACTTCCGAAACTTTCTGGTTATGCAATCTAGTGCTGGGGATACAGGGGAAGCGATATATCTCACCCAAACTAATAATTCCTACATCCAAGTTGTATCCATCCGTCAACACATAACCAAGAAACCTTCGGAAATCGTGTACCTCAACCTTCGAAAAGCATCCGTTATACGAGTTATGGCAATACTCACGAACTCCCCAGTACTAGGTGACGTCGAGGTTATCTCACCAACAACTGCATAAAAGAGATTTTTGATGTCGGCAAAACTCAGGTATTCCAGAACTGCAACGATAAAATTGTGACGACAACACCTCGGAGCTCAACTCCCCGGGTCAAAGCCACATAAATAGACAGGAGGCACCAAGAACAATGTTCTCGTCACAAAACCATCGAAACGATTCCAAGATACCCGCGTGATCCTAAAATTTTTTAGTGAAATTTGAGAAGAGGAAAGACAAAACATCTACGTCAGGAGACCTCACCAGAGCGACGAAGGGGGCTGAGGAGTAAAAAGAATCCTACTCTCCAATATATATACTCTAAGACTCAAAATAGTTTTCTTCTAGACTCAACAACGGCCAACAATCAAGGGGGCTCCTATGGTCGGTCGAGGCTCTGATACCAACTTTTCACGCCCAATATGCGGCCCTATCCAAAAGGAACTCAAAGGTCCCACCAAGGATAGACCCGCATATTGAAACGCTTTTGCAAGGTGGATATCATTACATCAACATTACATAATAGATGGGGATACATACATAAGGCATACAATGCCACATGAATACAACATCACAATACATAGAGCATCATCCAACTACGGATGAAACACAAACAGAAACTCAAACGACATCCACCCTGCTAGCCCAGGCTGCCGACCTGAAACCTATCCCTGATCGAAGAAGAAGCAGAAGAAGAACTCCAAACAAGCAAACATCGCTCTCGCATCATGATCATCGCACAACCTGTTCCTGCAACTGTTGTTGTAGTAATCTGTGAGCCTCGAGGACTCAGCAATCCCATTACCATGGGTATCAAGACTAGCAAAGCTTAAAGGGAAAGGAAGGGGTAAAGTGGTGAGGCTGCAGCAGCGACTAAGCATATATGGTGGCTAACATACGCAAATAAGAGCGAGAAGAGAGCAAAAGAAATGGTCGTGAAGCTACCAATGATTAAGAAGTGATCCTGAACTCCTACTTACGTCAAACATAACCCAAAAACCATGTTCACTTCTCGGACTCCACCGAGAAGAGACCATCACGGCTACACACGCGGTTGATGCGTTTTAATTCGGATCTGGTGTCAAGTTATCTACAACCAGACATTAACAAATTCCCATCTGCCTATAACCGCAAGCACGGCTTTCGAAAGATTATACCCTGCAGGGGTGTCCCAACTTAGCCCATGACAAGCTCTCGCGATCAGCGAAGGAATAGACCTTCTCCCAGGAAGACCCGATCAGACTCGGAATCCCGGTTTACAAAACATTTTGACAATGGTAAAACAAGACCAGCAAAGCCACCCGATGTGCCGACAAATCCCGATAGGAGCTGCACATATCTCGTTCTCAGGGCAACACCGGATGAGACAGGCTACGAGTAAAACCAGACCTCGAGTTGCCCCGAGGGGGCCCCGTAGGCGGCTCGGTTCGGACCAACACTTAGACAAGCACTAGCCCAGGGGGGCTAAAATAAAGATGACCCTCGGGTTGGCCGACCCAAGGGAAAGGGTAGGTGGTGGTGAGGCAAATGGTAAAACCAAGGTTGGGCCTTGCTGGAGGAGTTTTATTCAAAGCGAACTGTCAAGGGGGTCCCATAAATCACCCGATCGCGTAAGGAACGCAAAATCCGGGAACATAACACCGGTATGACGGAAACTAGGACGGGAGGAACAAAACACTAGGCAAAAGGCCAAGTCTTCCACCCTTTACCAAGTATATAGATGCACTAATAATATAGGAGATATTGTGATATCCCAACCAAAATCCTGTCCACCATGGAGAAATCTTCAACTTCACCTGCAACTAGCAACGCTATAAGAGGGGCTGAGCAAAAGCGGTAACATAGCCAAACAACGGTTTGCATAGGAAAGGTGTCAAAGGTTAGAGGTTCATGGCAATTTGGGATGGCTTGATAAACAGGTGATAGGTAGCGCAGCATAGCGATAGAACGAAACAACTAGCATAGCAATGATAGTAGTGAGATTCAGGGTAGCGGTCATCTTGCCTGAAATCCCGCTAGGAAGAAGAACGAGTCCATGAAGAAGACGAACGAACGTAGTCGAACGAATCCTCACAATCGCAACATTACCGGAACTAAGAAGCAACACCGAAAAGAAACAAACAACATGGTAAATGCACAAGCATAAACATGGCATGATGCACAAACAAGTATGATGCATGTCCGGTTTAATAAGGCATGGCATGGAAAAGTGCAACAACCAATACTACCAATTAAGTGGAGCTCAATATGCAACGAGTTGCATATTGACGAAACACCACATTGACATATTTAGTTCTCTCTCGTTTAGGTACACAACAATATTAAATGTTGTTAAACATGGCAAGAGGTGAAACATAATTAATCTAGCTATCTAGGCAAGTTTAAGTGAGGCCGGAACAACAAACAACAATTCCGGAAATCCCCCATGTGCATAAAATGAATTTGGTACTGTTCTGCCCTAAACACAATTTTAATGTTGTCAAACAGCAACATAAAGTGCACCATGTTAATCTAGGCATTTTTCCACCCCATCTACATATAAAGTTTATTAAATTCGGAGCTACGGTTATTTGGTTATGAAATAAATCATTTTAACATGGCATATTCGCAAATTAACACAAATAGCATTTTAAACATTTTAAACATGGATGAAAGTGACATATTATTAATCTACACAATTTCCTGAGCATTTTACATATATAAATTATTTTAATCCGATGCACGGTTGTGGAGTTATTATATGCATGAACTTGGAGGGGTTTTCTGAAAAACATTAATTCCCGGATAAATAGATAAAATCGTCCTGGCAGGAAAAAAAACATCACGGGCCAAAACCGGCTGGGCCAACAGTGGGGGGGCTGCTCACCACGGCACTTGGGCCAGCTCGGTGGAGGAGGCTAGCTGGGCCTGGCGCGGCTGGCAGAGCTGGGCCGTGGGAGATGGGCCGGAGAGGCCAAGGCCCACACGGCCACGCGCGGTCAACAGGGAGGGGATCGGGCTCCTCCCGACCCGCAGGTGGCGGCGGCGATGGGAGGCGGGGCGACGCCGGCAAGGGCGAGGTCCGGCGAGGCCAGGGACAGGCGGGGAGGCTTGGAACGGGCGGATCCGGCCGGTGGCGAGGCGGGGCGACGCCGGCAGCAAGCGGCGGTGGCGGTGGTTTCCTGCAGAGAGGAGAGAAAGGGAGATCGGGTGAGGGAGAGAGATGGGAAGGAGAGGGCGATGGGGAGGCGGCGACCTGGCGAGGTCAGCGGCGGAGCTCCGACAGGGGCGCGGCCTTGGCGGTACCGGAGAGGCGGCGAGGGCGGCTGTCGACGGCGGGGTTGGAGCGGTGCTCGAGCAGGGAGGCGAGGCGAAGCGCAGGGTCCAGGGGTGCACGGGGTCAGGCCCGGTCGCGGCCCAGGGTGGGCTCCGGCGGCGCCCAGATGGGCCTGGCAGGGCCGCGGGGAAGTGGGGATACAAGGGAGGCGACGTGGCGGGGCTTGAGTGGCTCCAGGCAGTGGGGACGGCGGCGCTGGCCCGTGCGGTGGCGCCAAGTGGCGAGAGGAGGCTGGGGGGTGCGGAAATGGAGGTGGGAGGCGGCTAGGAGTAGGGGAAGGGCTAGGAGATGCCCAAAATGGCATGAGGGGGGGGGGTCTATATATAGGGTAAAAGCTAGGGTTTAGGGGGTTTCTGCTCCGTTTTCGGACATCGGATCTCGATCCAACGGTCCGGAGCGGAGGGGGTTAGATAGGTGGGCTAGTGGGCTGTGTGAGAGAGGCTTGGGATGATAGGAGAGAGAGGAGAAATGCAGCCCGGCACGATTTTCAGAGACCGAAAACGTCCGACGATTAAACCGGCAACAGTGCCGCTACGGATAACGGTTGGGCTATCAAACGGACTCCGAATGCGACGAAACTTGGCAGGCTGCCTGTCTACACTATAATAAGACCGCACGACAAGTTACAACCCATTCCGAGAACATTTTTATGCCACTAATAAAATAATATTTCGGAGGTGCCGCGGGCGCGTGCGAGTGTGTCTGGACTCCGAACGGACAACGGAGAGGAACGGGGAAACCCGAACGGATACAAGTTTTGAAAAACATGCGGATGAAATGCAGATGAAGTGCAGATGATGACATGTGACGAGATGCATAAGAAAAAAATGCAAAACAACAGACAAAACCCAACCACGGAGGAAATATCATATAGCATCTCCGGAAAAGGCAAGAGTTGGAGTTACGAATATGAAAAGTTGTATCCAGGGCGTTACACTCGAGTTCCATGGTAATAAACATTCAGAGAAGGAATATACACCTAGAAAGAACAGTCCCAACAAAAATGAAATATCGGTTACTCTCATAAGTGGTAATGCACATTTTATTTTGAACATGGTCATATTCAGTGGAGAGGGAGGGAAAAAGCAGAGCAAAGAAAATTGGTCAAGCTGGATTGAAATCACATACAAGCAGTACTTATATTTCAACTAAGCACGAAAGGCATTCAACATACTGTAATCTTGAAGAAAAAGTTTTTCGTAGATAAAACAAATAATTGTTTGTGTCCTAAACCCATCTCGTACAAGAACATGAAAAATAGCAAGTGTTTTGGTATACTGAAGCATCAGCCAGAAGGCTATGACTACTCAGTTCAGTCCAACAACAAATCTAGGTTTCTGTTCTTTCCAGCCAATCACAAGCATCCAAATATATGTGTACCAACATAGTCTAGTATCTTAATTAAACGGCACTCAAACAACGTATACAAATTTAGAGTACTTGCAGATTTAACTCTTTATCAAAATATTACATGGATTTATCAATCGATCCACAAGAAGGGTAGCTTTAGAATTTCCGTATCATATTTTGTTCTTAATACTAAATCCATTCAAGCTATTTATTTTGTACTATCGATCCAGTAGTCGTTGTACGGAAACATATCTTACTCTTCGTTCTAAATCCATGTTGCATGATGTCACTTGACAGCAAATCTATTCTCAGAAGGCACAAACATTGCCAAGGAAAGATAACAGTAAGCATTTAGAGCTACACAGCAGACGTCATATTTCTTCAGTCCAAAAAACAGCCAAAACTTTATAACCATGTTTAGCTATTTTTTCCTATCTAAAGATTTGGTTGTCGTAGTCAGTCCATATGTGTATGGATCAAACCAGCCTTTGTCTAATTTCTTCTGTCACCTAATTATACTACTAAATCTGACATGAAACTGTTTGGACACCGAACCAATAGCGAGCGTAACCCGCAGTTTAATACAAGGGAAAACCTGAAAAGGCATTGTCAATGGTAATGGTTGCTGGTCTATCTCGGTCAGCTCTGGATGTATTCTGTTTTACAATCGGAACTATGATGATAGCGGATCTAGTACCTCGCTGCCTCCACAACATATAATTAGCATGCTGATAGTGTTATTATCATGTGAAAAACATCATAAATTGGCATATACATTTGCTGCTAGCCATGGCCTGTCTACTTCTGTGTGAGTATTAATACATACGAGTGTGGATTATTAGTAAGCAAGTTAAATACTTTCAGAGCATTAATCTGAATCACATACTTACACATGGACTCTGTAGGTTCCTTTCCTAACATTTAGAATGTCGACAATTTGCCCTTTTAAACTATAATAAAAACGCAGAGAAGCAAGTTTCCTTCCCCTTCTATTATTAATCCACATGCTGATATGCTTCATGACGAGTAGGCATATGTCATCCCTCATCTTCTCATGTTAGAATCACTCATTTCTCATTTGTTCATGTATGTCTGTGTTTGTGTGTGTGTGTGTGTGTGTGTGTGTGTGTTTGCTCAAAGAACCGTATGTGCTCATGTGTGCCGCTCATTATGATCATGTGTGCCGCTCATCAATTACTCTGCTATCTGAAACCTAACGCTAATTTGGATACCAAACAATGCAGAGAAATTCAGAGCAAGACCAGACTAAACTTCATCTGATCTCAATAAAAGGGATTATAAAATAGCTAGACCATCAACCTACGCCATCTTCTTTTTCACGCCTCGGATAGTATATCTTTAAATAGAATTGTTCGTGCCAACTTAATGTATTGCAGTAATTCAAAGGATAAAATTTGTCTAGTTGAAAAATGAGAATACACTATCCATGAAGGAAAATAGACATGGGTGATCTGGACATAATTTAGAGTTACAATTAAGGAAAATAAAACGATTTTTGTGGTACCACAAAACTACAGTGATCTGACCTCTCCGACAACGTGCGCGGGCATGCAGCACTCATCAAATGTTTTATTTACTCCCTATTGGCCCCTCACCTCCTCCGTGGTGCTCGCTAGAGGGAGCAAATATGGCACTGCAAATTTTCAAGTTACAGTGGCCATTAGAAAGAGGCAAACATATGTGGTTGAATAATACAAGACAACAAAGAACATTGCCATTATGACTGAACCGACGTACTATTGCTACTCCTCGCCATGGTACGCACAAGGCAGTCAGCCCTGGCATCCCCGCAAATATAAGGAAAAGAAACAGTAACAACATTGTCCCCATTTTTAAGTTGCTTCCTCTAATCCCTATCTATGAACTGCTTCTGTTGACAATAACCTGAAAGAACACAAGGTGCATGAACCTTACATGTATGCACACAACACGAGCATGCAACAATTTTTCAGGACAAAGAATGAAAACAAATGTGCATCAGTTACCAGGCCATTTAACTTAAAATAACCATTAGGCAAACACTAAACTTAACTATATGGAAACCATTTAACTTTAGACATTGCTACCTTTCAATTGGAAAATATCGCATCTGTTTATGAAGATGCATGGCACTAACAAAACTTCCAGTACTATAAGAAAAGAAACAACACCTGATTATTTTAATTACCTACGATTCTATCTATCATTGATTTATGATTTTCAATATTTTACTTTCTAGATCTTATATACCATCATAGATAAACATTAAGCTTTCTTCTTAATTGTGTATAATAGCTGATAGTATTCAGATATCTCGCTCCAGCACAATATAAGTTCCATCGGTTAATTCAGATAGTGGTAAAAGTCATATTTATAACCATTCAGTACAGCTGATGTACTCTTAATTTTTTTGATATGGAATAATCATATAGAGACACATGACGTATCTTCTTAGTTCAACATTTATTAATCCCAGATTATCCCAAAAAAGTGTAGATGAAGCAAATAAATAATCTAGGCATACATAAGGAAAAAGCAAGTATATGTCACAAAGTACCTCATGAACCTGCATCAGACCACCTGATAGTTACAGGAAACCAGAATTTTCAATAACCTGAAACCAGAAACCAGAATTTGCATGAAACCATAAGAGTTACAGATTGAAAGGGAAACATCAAACCTAGACAGATGGATTAACTCAGCCAAGCAGAATGACGGGTGAATATGTTTCTAACCATGTGCTGAGCAAGTCGGAGCAGGGGAGCATCCTCTTGCAGGCCAAGATGGCGGTCAGCAAGGTCCGAGCCCAACACGACATCATCGTCTCCTGCAGTTCCAAGATGATGAGAGAGAGAGAGAAAGAGAGAGAGAGAGAGAGAGAGAGAGAGAGAGAGAGAGAGAGAGAGCTGCAGCCAAGACCCTCCTGACGATGGAGGAGAAGGACGGGCGACGGGGGAGCACCTGCAATGGACATAGACGGAGGAGCCGCATCAAGCGCCTCCGGCGAGTGCTCCTTGCCCAACGCCTCTGCCGCGCCGCTCCTGGGTCAAACTGATGGCACGCACTGGATGGCCCGGGGATTCCTTACAGCCTCTGCTACCCTAGACGGGTCAACTTCAAGCACAAATTCATCATGCACCTACAAAACGTAAAATCATAACTTTAACCTGTCTATATTTAGAAAATACATAGGCACAGAAATCCAAAAAAATAAGTGATGACCATGTCGTAAAATACTTGCAAAAGAAGGTGACAACGCCCTCTGATTTGTTAAAAGTTCTGCGTTAGCCCATCCATAGAATCAAGTGTGTTACTCCCATTGGTAATTACAGAATGACTGTTAAGCATAGCCACCTTGATAATATCAGCAGCAGAACCCTGCATATAATAATATGTCAATACACTGAAGCTATCAACTAAAGAAAGGGAAATGTTTGCTAACCTGGCAAATAGAATTAACTGCTCGTTTCCGTGCTTGAGCTTTCTCTCTACTATTTCTAGCGGTAATTTTTGAAAGGAAACGTCTCTCCATCCCATCAAGGTCTCAACACATCTGTAAGTATTACAATTCTTAAGTTGCCTTCATAAGCTTTGATGCGCAGGTCACAAAACAATATTCCATAATAAGCAAATGAACGTGAATGCAGAAATATGTTGGAAAAGGCTCATTTATCATTGATATTGGATAGAACCAGGGGTTCAAAAACCAGCAGCCAACACCGCTAGTTTTCTCTTAAACCAACAGGCCCTTCTTTCAAAATGTTTAACAATATCGTCATTTGTGCTTTCGTCTTACAGTAATCTCTAGTACATCATATTAACTTGGAAAAGAGAGGAACTAAATCAAGCTAGGCAATAGAAGAGCAAGAGGAGCTTACCCATCTTCTTCTTCCCGCGCTTCTCCGGACGAACGGCGGTGGCTCGTGTCGGGGCAGGATTTTGGGATCAACAATTACTACAATTAAAAGAATAAAATTTGAGGCCTCATCCTTAACTTGTAAAAGAAAATTAAGCCTGCACTTGATCCTGTTTTTTGCTAGTAATCAGTGAGTCCCTATTATTAGCAAAAAAGGGACCAACATTTATCTTTGTTCTTGCAAATTGTGATTACTATCACTGAACAACAATAATAGGATATAATGCAGTGCACAAATCATGTACATTTATGTTCTTATTAGCCAACTAAGCAAGCAGAAAAACTAAAAACAACGCATCATTGTGCAGATAAGCGACAAGCAAGCAAACTGAAAAATCAACACCCTGTATATAGTATCTCTGCAACAATCTAATGACCAACATAACACTTATATATGTAATTCACAGAAAAAAATATTAGCTTTCTCATAATAAATAAAACAACTCTTGCATAATACTTGCAAAGCACAATCTGGTTGGAACTCACAAAGGCAATCAAGCCCACAACATCAGCAGCCCCTCCTTTCCAGTGAATGTATCCGTTCAGTATATTGACCAATTCTCAATCCCTATTCTGCAAAGAACAGACAGTAACATCACTCAAAAGCTTGCTTGGATTTTCATCGAACAACTTGTAGACATACAACTTGTACACATGTACAAAAAAGATTATGCACAAACAAAGATGAGAAGACGAGTGCATCAGATAAGATAAGATATCAGGCTAATCAGGAGGAAGAGAGAAGTGTGGGTACCTGCAAAAAAGGGATAGAGAAATTGGAGGGGCATGGAGGTGGAATGGTTGGGGTGCAGAGCCGCACGAAGCACTGGGCGGGCATGGGGGTGGTAGGGTTCTTCTTCCTCTTCTCCTCCTGCTCCCTCCCTTCTCTAAATCCCTCTTTCATCTCGTGCTAGGTACATGAGGCTGGCAGGGCTGACCGACCTAGAGGAGAAGGGAACGCATTCAGGAGCTGGTACCAAGAGGGGATCAAAGAAGAGGAACATGAAGAAGGAGAGACAGAAATGAACCTGCAGATAATCGCATCCGGCGTTCCCAGCAGCGGCTCCACGCCTCCCCCGCTCCTCCTGCCGTGTGCACGCGAGGACGACGGTGGCGTTCCTAGCGGCGGCTCCACGTCTCCCTCGCTCCTCCTGCCGCGTGCACGCGATGACGAGGCGACGACGCCGGAGAAGTGGATGGTGGGGATCCAGCAGGTTGGGCAACGGAGACGGCGGCGGCGCGAGGGCGAGCGGTGGCGGTGTGCGAGGCAGAGGAGGGCGAACGGAGGCGGCGGCGCGAGGGCGAGCGGTGGCGGCGTGCGAGGCAGAGGAGATCGAGAGAGGAAGAGGAGGAGGTGGGACGAGCTGGTTCGAGGCGGTGGGTGGTTGATGGAGTCATTTACCTATGTACCTAGGGTAGGGTCATGGACTTGTCTAAGCTATCCTATTCAAGGACATCTCTAGAAGAAATTACCTGTCAGTCGACCTAGAGGTGATCCACTCGACGAACTCTAGGACACTCGACGATGAAGATAACCACTCGACCATGGAGCTAACCACTCGACGGCCAGGAGATCTAAAGTCACTCTGCACGCAACGGTCTGCCATTAAGTAGCTTTTATGGTCTTTATAGCACTTTATGTGGGCGTTACCAGTAACCCCCTGTCTTAATGTACCTTAAACCCTCCGCTACATGGGCTGGCTGGGGTCCTGGCGCACTCTATATAAGCCACCCCCTCCACGGGCAGAAGGGTTCGCACCCCTGTAACTCATACACTTATAATCCAGTCGACCGCATCCGGGCTCCGAGACGTAGGGCTGTTACTTCCTCCGAGAAGGGCCTGAACTCGTAAATCTCTTGTGTGTACAACTCCTTCATAGCTAGGATCTTGCCTCTCCATACCTACCCCCCATTCTACTATCAGTCTTAGTACCACGACAGTTGGCGCCCACCGTGGGGCAGGTGTCTTAGCGGCTTATTGGAGAAGTTGCAATTGTTCTGATCGCCTTCATCATGGTTTCTGGCGGAGTTCTGGTCGAGGGCCGCGAGATCCGTCTCGGCGCGCTCACGTTCATCGCTGACGACTCCGCTTGGCTCCAGGAGGCTCCACTCGACATTGATGCGCTTCCCGTCCGCGGGGCAACACACTTTCGCGCATGTGTCCGCGGCATCCTGCTGCGGCAACCGTCGGCCCCGTATCGGTCGACTCCTGCATCGTCCTCGCTCCCTGTCTCCCGCCAGCGCAAGCGTTCTGGTAGGTCGAGGCTTCAGCGGTGGCTGAAACACGCAATGGCCCGCCAATCGGCCACCACCCAAGTCGCGGCGATCGAGCCCGACGAATCTCTCTACGGCCTGTTCGATCTGTCAAATGGCTCCGTAGAGACCGCATCCGAATGCGGCAGCAGTGACCCAGCGGTGGAGGTCCTAATGGTCAACGGGCCTCGTAGTCCTCCCGGCTTCCCCCGCACCGATGGAACGGACGGTGGAGGCGACCCCACACAAGTCCACGAGGAATATCAACCCGAGCCACTTACTTCTCTGCAAAGAGAAGAGCTTCGTCGCCGGAATATGGATGCTCTGCATACTCCCATCGTAGGAGAAACCCCCGAGGCTCGTGCCTTGGAGGAGGCACGTTTAGCCAACTTGGCTGAGCGCACCCGACTGGAGAACCTCCAGCGGGCACTCGAGGAGCGCGCGCGGCAACGAGTTCTAGACTCCAGTCGATGTCAACTCTTTCCGCCGACGACTCAAGTATACCGAACCCCAATTCAGAATCTAGCAGCTGCGGCCCGGATAGCGGAGTCGATTCATCCCTCTCAATCAGAGGCTGGTAGAGGCTTGATGCAGATCAGGGATTTGCTCCGGGCAGCAGGAGATCAGAAATCAGCCATATCACAGTCGCGCAATAGGATTCACAGTTGATCCGTCGCTGCGAATACCATTCAGTCGGCTCACAGCCCCAGATCTCCTCCGCAGCGTGAGGGACGTGGGGGTCGACGTGATCCATATGATGACCGATTCGATCGTGATGATCGGCGTCGAGTGCCCACCCCTCCCCCAAGAGGCGGGTCTTACATCCCTCGGCAACAAGACGACAAACGCCAGCACAGTGTTGGCCGAAGAGCTCCGGTTGACCCCAGGGAACCAGGCTTTGATGCGAGATCCATTATCGTGCAAGGTCTGGTCGACCGGAACAGAGCTCACCGTGAAGGCCATGACAAAGACGCGCCCACCAGCGGCAGGGTTCATGTTTCAGGACCAGAGTATTTTAGCAGAGCCATCGGGGCCCCAGTGATCCCTCCCAACTTCAGGTTGGCGACTGGGGTGACTAAGTTTACCGGTGAGTCCAAGCCTGATACTTGGCTTGAGGACTACCGAGTGGCTGTTCAGATTGGCGGTGGCAATGATGAGGTGGCCATGAAACACCTACCGCTCATGTTGGAGGGCTCGGCCAGAGCCTGGCTGAATCAATTGGCGCCCAGCAGCATTTACACTTGGGAAGATCTTGCCCGAGTGTTTGTCAGGACATTCGAAGGAACTTGCAAACGACCAGCAGGTTTGACTGAGCTACAAGTTTGCGTGCAGAAGTCGAATGAGACTTTGAGAGATTACATCCAGAGGTGGATCACGTTGCATCATACAGTGGAAAATGTATCTGATCACCAAGCAGTATGTGCCTTCAAGGAAGGCGTTAAGAACAGAGAATTGAGTTTGAAGTTTGGTCGGACCGAAGACATGACACTGAGTTGAATGATGAAGATCGCCACCAAATATGCCAATGGTGAAGAAGAGGATCGACTCCGGAGTGGTAAATACAAGCCAAGCCAGTTGGAAAAAGGAAATTCCTATCGGAAGCAGAAACAGAAAGCCGAACCCGCTGCTCCTGGAGAAGCCTTGGCCGTGACCCAGGGCAAGTTTAAAGGGAAACCCAAAGGATCCTGGAACCCCAAGAAGGTGAAAGACAAGGAAGGAAACGACGTGATGGACTTGCCATGCCATATCCACACGAAAAAAGATGAAGAGGGTAACTTCATCTACCCAAAGCATACCACTCGTTAGTGCCGGCTCTTAATCCAGCAGTTTCAAGGAAAACAGTCCAAGGATAAGGAGAAGGAGTCGGACAAGGCCGAGGACAAAGAGGGCAGTGATGAAGAATATCCCCATGTCAATTCCACTCTGATGATTTTTGCTGATGTTAAGAGCAAAAGTCAACTGAAAGTTATCAACCGTGAGGTGAATATGGTCGCTCCGGCAATGCCCAATTATCTGAAATGGTCTCAGACTGCCATCACATTCGACCAGTCCGATCATCCGACGCACATAGCCACCCCTGGGAGGCAAGCTTTGGTGGTCTACCCTGTCGTCGAAGGCACTCGACTGACTAAGGTACTGATGGATGGCGGCAGTGGATTGAATATACTGTATGCGGAGACGCTAAAGGGAATGGGCATTCCGATGTCCAGACTCAGTTCCAGCAACATGAGTTTGCATGGAGTCATACCTGGGAAGAAGGCTGAGTCACTCGGCCAAATAGCCCTCGACATGGTCTTCGGCGATTCGAAGCATTTCCGCAAAGAAAAGTTAACATTTGAAGTTGTGGATTTCTAGAGTGCTTATCACGCCATTTTAGGCAGACCAGCCTACGCTCGATTCGTGGCTCGACCATGTTACATGTACCTCAAATTAAAGATGCCTGGTCCCAAAGGGGTGATCACCATCACTGGCAATCGGAAAAAGGCAGAAGAGTGCTTTCAGAAAGGCTCGAAGATCGCTGATGCTCAGATGGCGGTAGTAGAACTACAGGAATATCAAAAAACTGCAGATCCGAGTGATTTGTTGCGAGCCAAGAAGCCTGCTACCGAATGAGTGTTCCAGTCGTCTGGTGAGACCAAGCTGGTTCATATCCACCTGACCGACCCCAATGCTGCTCCTACTCATATCTCCACAACACTCGACTCCAAATAGGAAGAAGCGCTCATCCAGTTCCTTCGTGAGAACTGGGACATCTTCGCATGGAAGCCTGCTGACATGCCGGGTGTTCCCAGGGGGCTGGCTGAGCACCGCCTACGAGTCGACCCAAAGATAAAACCTGTGAAGGAACATCTTCGACGGTCTGCCATCCAGAAGAGAAAGGCCATTGGAAAAGAGGTAGCTCGGCTCCTGACAGCGGAGTTTATCCGAGAGATTTACCACTCCGAGTGGCTCACCAACGCTGTCATGGTCCCCAAGAAGGACAAGTCACTTCGCATGTGCATTGATTTCAAACATATCAATCCGGCCTGCCCGAAAGATCATTTTCCTCTCCCTCGCATCGACCAAATTGTCGACTGCGGGATGTGAGAGATTGTCTTTTTTAGACGCCTATTCCGGGTACCATCAGATCCGTATGTATGGACCCAATGAGATCAAAACAGCTTTCATCACTCCATTCAGGTGCTTCTGCTATGTCACCATGCCATTCGGCCTCAAGAATGCCGGAGCCACGTTCATGAGGATGATTCAAAAGTGTTTACTCACTCAGATCAGTTGGAATGTGGAAGCATACATGGATGATATTGTGCTCAAGTCACGAAAAGGTTCCGACCTGTTGACTGACCTCGCTGAAACATTTGCCAATCTCAGGAGGTATGATATCAAGCTTAATCCATCAAAATGCACATTCGGAGTTCCTGGTGGAAAGTTTCTCGGTTTTCTCGTTTCAGAATGAGGAATCAACGCTAACCCAGAAAAAGTTGGCACCATACTCCGAATGAAACGCCATGTGCATGTGCACGATGTCCAGAAGCTTACTGGATGCTTGGCCACGTTAAGTCGATTCATCTATCGCCTCGGTGAAAAGGCATTGCCTCTTTACCAACTGATGAAGAAGTCAGACAAGTTCGAGTGGACTCCAGAAGCTGATGCAGTGTTCGCCGAGCTAAAAGCTCTGCTCTCCACCCACCCGGTGCTTGCTGCTCCAATCGGCAAAGAGCCTCTGTTGCTTTACATTGCAGCCACAGGACAAGTTGTTAGTACAGTACTTACGATCGAGCTGGAAGAAGAAGGGAAAGCCTTCAAAGTTCAGCGCCCAGTGTATTATCTTTCCAAAGTTTTGACCCCATCGAAGCAAAGATACCCTCACTATCAAAAGCTTGTGTATGGGATCTACATGACCATGAAGAAGGTTGCTCATTATTTCTCTGATCATTCCATTACAGTCGCCAGCGACGCCCCACTGTCAGAGATTCTGCATAACAGAGATGCAACTGGTCGAGTGGCGAAATGGGCGATTGAACTCCTTCCCCTTGATATCAAGTTTGAGGCAAAGAAAGCCATTAAGTCCTAAGCAATAGCAGATTTCCTTGCCGAGTGGATTGAACAACAACAGCCGACTCAAGTTCACTCGGAGCATTGGACCATGTTCTTTGATGGCTCTAAAATGTTAAATGGTTCCGGTGCTGGGGTAGTATTGGTCTCCCCTCGAGGAGATAAGCTTAGATATGTGCTCCAGATCCACTTTAATTCCTCCAATAATGAAGCAGAATACGAGGCACTTTTATATGGGTTGCGCATGGCCATTTCACTCGGTGTCCGTCGCCTGATGGTTTATGGCGACTCAGATCTAGTGGTCAGTCAGGTGATGAAGGAGTGGGACGTTAGAGGCCCAGCCATGACTAGATACTGCAATGCAGTGAGAAAGCTTGAGAAGAAATTTGAAGGGTTAGAGCTCCATCATATACCCCGACTGAAGAATCAAGCGGCTGATGATTTGGCGAAGATAGGTTCCAAGAGAGAAGCTATTCCCAGTGACGTGTTCTTGGAGCATATCCACACTCCATCAGTTAAAGAAGATCCTTTTACCGAAGAAGCTCCGCAGCCTAAGAGTGTCACAGATCCGACTATAGTTGAAGTCCCAGCAGTGGTCGACCTGATCATGGAAGTGTTGGTGATCACCCCCGATTGGACAGTGCCATATATCGCGTATATCTTAAGGAAAGAGCTCCCAGAGGATGAAGAAGAGGCTCGATAGATCATCCGCCGATCTAAAGCCTTTACCGTGATAAGGGGACAGTTGTACAGGGAAAGCATGACTGGAGTTGGTCAGAAATGCATAACGCCGGAAGAAGGTCGAATAATCCTTGACGACATCCACTCGGGGATCTGTGGCCATCATGCGTCCTCTCGGACCATTGTAACCAAAGCATACCGAGCCGGATTTTACTGGCCAATGGCGAATGAAATGGCAAAAGAGATAGTCGACAAGTATGAGGGATGTCAATTTTACTCCAATATGTCACACAAGCCTACCTCAGCTTTAAAGACCATACCACTCGTCTGGCCCTTCGCTGTATGGGGATTGGATATGGTTGGACCCTTGAGAACAGGCAGAAGCGGTTACACTCATGTGCTGGTAGCAGTTGACAAGTTCACCAAGTGGATTGAAGCTAAACCCATCAAGAACCTTGATGCCGGCACTGCTGTCAGCTTCATCAGAGAGTTGATATTCAGATATGGAGTCCCACACAGTATCATCACTGACAATGGGTCAAACTTCGATTCCGAGGAATTCAGAGCGTTTTGCACATCTCAGGGCACACGAGTCGACTACGCTTCAGTCGCTCATCCTTAGTCGAATGGACAGGCAAAACGAGCAAATGGCTTGATTCTCAAAGGGTTGAAACCCCGATTGATGCGTGATCTCAAGCACGCAGCTGGCGCATGGATCGACGAGCTTCCGTTAGTGCTTTGGGGGTTAAGGACCACGCCTAACCGGTCGACTAGGAGAACTCCGTTCTTCTTGGTCTACCGAGCTGAAGCGGTCTTGTCGAGTGACCTGCTTCACAACGCTCCCCGAGTCGAGCTTTATATCGAGTCTGAAGCAGAACAAGCCCGGCAGGACGCAGTCGACCTTCTAGAGGAAGAGACGGAGATGGCTTTGATCCGGTCGACCATTTACCAACAGGACTTGTGTCGCTTCCACACCAAAAACGGGAGGAGTCGAGCCTTCCAGGAAGGAGATTTGGTTCTCCGAGTGGATCAGCAGAAACCACACAAGCTCGCTCCTTCTTGGGAAGGCCCCTTCATCATCACCAAGGTTCTCCACAATGGAGCATACCGTCTTTACAATGTCGAGCACCAGATTGACGAGCCCCGAGCTTGGAACGTAGAGCTTCTCCGCCCCTTTTATACTTAAGTATTCACACGGATGAGTTGTAATAAAAGTACTTCTGTAGTTTATTTATCAAAGACAAGAGCTTTATAATTTTCCCAGTAATTGCCGTTACTTTTGTCCGCATAAACTAAAGTGCAAGAATGGAAGAAGTCTTCTGCCAGGTGCAAGAATGGAAGAAGACTTCGTTCAGTCGAGTCATCAGAGAATCGAGGTCGTTCTGAAGTGTTTCTCTTGGCCAGAGTTCCGTGTCGATGCACGACGTTGCAACCTTCAGCCTTGCAATATAGTCGACCACAGTGGCAACGCGAGACTCGAGTCGGAGCACGTTCATGGCGGCTTCATCCTTCACAGGAGAGTTGATAGGATCCAAGCCAGTCTCCACTCGACTAGTCTCCTCTTCAATGCTTTGGCAGAATTCTGCGGATACGATCCAAGGATAAGTCAACATTTCTACAATAAGTCAGTGTTAACCAGTCGGATATATGGGGTTACCTTCGAGCATGAGGAACAACTTCTTGGCGAGCCCCCCCCCCCCAGATAAATCTCCAAGTCGTTCTTCTTTCCAGCCAGCTCACTAGCCTTATCACTCAAGGCCAACTTGTCACTCTTCAGTCGACTGGCATACTTGTTAGCCGTGTCGAGAGCAGCTTTCAGATTGGTATTCTCCTCTTCAAGTTTGCTGACGGAAGCCAACTTTTCTTCTGCGAGTTTGGCCTTTTCCGAAGCTGCTTTCTGCGCCTAAGCGAGTTCAAGATCCTTCTTCTTCAGAGAGTCCCTTAGTTTGTCTGCGAAATAACAGCGAGATCAAGCTCGGGAGTGATCAAGGAACAAAGGTAGTTGTCGAGGTTCTCACCAAACATACCTTTTGCCTCCTCCTTCGCCTTCGTGAAGTTCTCTTGGACAAGCTTCAGATCAAGCTCAAGCTGGATATGCTTGTTCTCCAATTCAGTATAACGAGCTGCAAGCTCACAAGATTTCTGCGAAGGATCAATCGACAAACATCAAAATAGATCACTTCCGAGTGACTAAGAGAAAAGGCGTAGTATTTCTAAGACTACAGCCGAATCTAAACATTCAACTGTAGTCTCGGGGACTACACCCAGTGGGTGCACTCAGCGTGCCCCCACTGGTTCTATCAGCTAGAGTTGATCAGTCGACCGAAAAAGACAGAAAGGCTAACCACCAACAGTTAGTCACAGTTCAAAAAAAAAGAGTGTTCCTCAGACCGTAGTCGCCTACTAGCAATCGACCATAGTCTCGGGGACTACACCCAGTGGGTGCACTCAGTGTGCCCCCATCGGTTTACGATTCCAATCGACCATATCGAGAAAAAGTTCAAGGCATTAAGACTATGGTCGACTGCCAGCGGTCCACCATAGCCTTGGGGACTACACCCAGTGGGTGCACTCAGCGTGCCCCCACCAATCCAGATATTCAACTGACACACCCAGTGGGCGTACGACAGATACTAAGATTTTCAGAAAGAAAAGTTTTCAGGTATCATATCCTAACAGAACAGGCGGTGATCGACCAACCTGAACATTGCTCTGAAGGGCTGAACTGGCGTCATAAGCCGCTTGACTGGCGTCTCGGATCGCCTTCACTTGCTCCATCATAACCCCCCCCTGGCGTATGGCTTCTCTAGCAGCGCTTGCTTGGTCTTCTGGGACGTGGTGGGTAGAGAAAAGTGAAGGCTAATCAGCACTCGACGATGAAGGGCGAGCACTCGTCAGCGGCACCGCAAAGGATACGGTAGGCCGAGTGACGTGGTCCCCCTCCGCAACCAACGTCTCAGGTGCTGATATGACCTGAGTTGTCTTGTCAACAGGCGCTCTCCTATTCCTCCTTTGCCTTAGTGGTTCCTCGTCATCATCATCAGGAAGATTAATGATGATACTAGGTGAGCTACAGAAAAGATTCAGAGTTAAAAATGAAGATCCCGTCGACTGAAAACGAAACTACAAAGGTCATACTAGGGTTGGAAGTAACAGCATCCTCTGTCGTGGTTCTAAGTCTGACAGTAGAATGGGGGGTAGGTATGGAGAGGCAAGATCCTAGCTATGGAGTAGTTGTACACACGAGTGTTTAGCGAGTTCAGGCCCTTCTCAGAGGAAGTAACAGCCCTACGTCTCGGAGCCCGGAGGCGGTCGACTGATTTCTGTGTATATGAGTTACAGAGGTGCCAACCCTTCTACCAGTGGAGGGGGGTGGCTTATATAGAGGACGCCAGGACCCCAACCATCCCACGTAGCAGAGGATTAAAGTATATTAAGGCCGGGGGTTACTGGTAACGCTCTACTTAAAGTTTTATCATGACCATTAAGACTACTTAATTACATACCGTTTGGATGCAGAGTAGATCCTGAACTCCTGATGGTCGAGTGGGTCTTGATGGTCGAGTGTCTTCAAGTTTGTCGAGTGTCTTCCAGCCGGTCGAGTGGAGTCTCTCTTGGTCGACTGGAAGGTAGTTTCGTCTAAGGATGTCCTTGGGCATGGTATTCTAGATAGGTCCATGACCCTACCCTAGGTACATATCCTCATCATTAGCCCCCGAATGGATCGAGGTTCGAGTGAGGAAGGAGTTGATGATTTTCTCCGACTCATTTCTTGCGCTTTGATTGTGTCGTATCCTGGATTGGCGATTTTTCTTTCGGTGTTGGCGTCAACTTTTACTTCAGTCGCCTTGATCCATTCTTATCTTCTGTCGAGTGAACTTTTGAACTCTGGAGAACTCCCGAGCGACGGATCACAGGAAAGATATTGTGTGACAGTCTGATCTGCTGCTAGCGGATTTTGCGGGATCCGAAATTTGGGAAGCGCGTGAAGCGGGGTGGCCCGCGGCAATCGGACGGGATAAGGCGTGGACGCCTCGATTTCCGCGTCGCCTTTTTCGCCACGTATCGTACGTGCGTGACTGTTTCGGGATGTGACAGGATCGCTCGGACCCACCCGTCAGCCACTCGGAAACGTCCTTATATAAAGCGCTGGGGGAGGGATTTTTGAACAGTGCCCTCCCATTCTTCTCTCTTCCCTCTCTGCCTCCGCCTGCTGCGCCTGCTCCCGGCTCCGCCTATCCACCTCTTGCGCGCTTCGCCAGCGACAATGGTGAAGGAGAAGACGGCGGCCCTAGAGCGCACGAAGAAGGCGACAGCGACGAGGCAAGCGAAGGGGAGACCGTCTAGTCGGGGCGGATCTTCATCGAGGTCCCGCCTGCCGAAGGGTTGGGTCCAAGGGGATTGGATCCGCTCGACCATCACAGAGAAAGATCTCAACGACCTGGCCAATGAGGGACTGATCCCCCACGGGTCAGCAAGGCTCCCGGGGTCCGAGTGTCAACCGCAGTCGCAGGAGGGTGAGTGCGTTCTCTTAGCCACTCACGTAGATCGTGATTTTTCTCTGCCGCCGAGTGTGTTCTTCCGTGGGTTTCTGAATTTCTTTGGGGCGCAACTCCACCATTTCAATCCCAATTCCATCGCCTATCTTGCTGCCTTTGTGTCCATGTGCGAGAACTTCCTGGGCTGTCGACCACACTGGGGTCCCTTCAAGCACATATTCACCTGTCGCTCACAGACAGTAAAAAAGGCGAGTCCAGATGATGAGAGGACCAAGGTTATTCAGATGTGCAGGGGTCTTGGGATTTAGTTGAGGAATAAGAGCACTTTCCCGGCCATGACCCTTCCTGAGTCGGTCAGAGGGTGGTAGTCGACTTGGTTCTACTGCCAAGACAAGTCGACGCTGGGGCGGTCAACTGGTCTCCCTCCGTTCTCCATGGACCGAGTGGACAAACCGTCTTCTCTGAAGGTGCTACCTGAGGAGAAAGCCGAGGTGAAAATGTTGATGGAGCGCGTGGTCCAACTCGTTTGGGACGGAGTGACGGGCATGGATCTTCTGGAAGTCTTCCTTAGGCGGCGTATCCAACCGCTCCAGTACCGAGGCCACCCGATGTGGCTGTACTGTGGTACCGAAGACACCACTCGGGTCCATCCAGAAGTAGTCGACGACGCCATGCTGGAGAGGTGGGTGGCCGCCATCACAGGGAACAAGGACAACCCTCGAGGGGCTAGGAGGATCCCGCCACTCGACTGTACTTATACGCCGGACGCGGTATGGCCACTTATCCCCGATTGCGATCTTGCTTTACCCATTCTGCTTTGCCGCGAATCGGTCGATTGATCTTTGTTTTGTTGTCTGACAGGCCACCACCGAATTGTACTCGATGCCCAATGGGGCGCAGACGCCGACTGAGGAGGAGGAAGGAAGCGGGGGTGAAAGCCCGGAGGAGTGGGATTCGGATGCTGACGACGACGACGAGGGTGATGAATCTGGTGAGGAGGAAGAAGAGGAGGAGGAGGAGGAAGTTGCACCTCCCCGCTCGGAAAGATGCTCGAAGCTTGCTCATGATCCTGTGACTGAGCGGGGTAAGGGGGTCGCAACCGCTTCCCAGTCGACCAAGCGCCCTCGGACTACTTCTCCGGCGCTGACTGAGAAGGCTCCGAAGCAATCTTGAGTGTCGCCGTCGAAGCCTGCAAAGGTCTTGCTGAAGATGAAGATGGTGATCCCCACTATCTCAGGGTAATGGTAGTTTTGAGCTTTCCCTGTTTCATGAACTTGTTCTTGGTCGACTCATGGGCCAATCGACAGACTTTTGGAACTGCAGCGCTGCTACTTCCGACACTTCGGCGAGGGCCGAAGACCATGAGATGGAGGATGCTGCAACCTCGAAACCTGGTATGACTCTTGTGCTGCAAACTTCGGCGAGGGCCGTTTTCAGTCGACTGACTTATTGTCTCTAATTTTGATTCTTTCTGCAGTTTCCTCTAACATTGTTATTGACCTTCCTGACGACGACAACGAAGAACCACCACGGCTGAGGAGAAGCAAGAAAACATCTGCTGGCAAGGCGACTCAGGATGTGCCGGCACCCGAGACGTTCGTCGTGGAGGGGGACAATGTCACTCGACCCACCGTAACCTTCGCGGTGCCGTTGACGAGTGTTCACCCTTCGTCGTCGAGTGCTGCTCAACCCTCGCTTTTCTCCACCTACCCCGTTCCAGAAGACCAAGCTAGTGCTGCTAGAGAAGCGATACGCCAAGCGGGGGTCATGATGGAGCAAGTGAAGGCGATACGAGAAGCTAGCCAGGCAGCCTATGACGCCAGTTCGGCTCTTCAGAGTAATGTTCAGGTCAGTCGGTCACTGCCTGTTCTGTTAGGATATGATATTTGTAAACTCTTCTTTCTGCAATTCTTAGAGTTTGTCCTACACCCACTAGGTGTGTTGATTGAAATTCTGGACTAGTGGGGGCACGCTGAGTGCACCCACTAGGTGTAGTCCCCAAGGCTATGGTCGACTGCTGGCAGTCGACTATAGCCTTTATGTCTTACGTTTTTTCCTTACTCGACTAGGTCGAATAGATTCATAGACCGGTGGGGGCACGCTGAGTGCACCCACTGGGTGTAGTCCCCGAGACTGTGGTCGACTGCTTGCAGTCGATTATAGTCTGAAGAACACCTCCGGGTTTTTTTTTGTTTAGGGTCGACTGGTCGACCCTAACTGATGAAACTAGTGGGGGCACGCTGAGTGCACCCACTGGGTGTAGTCCCCGAGACTATGGTCGAATGTTTGCATTCGGCCGTAGTCTTAGAAACGCTATGATTTTTCCTTACTCACTCAGAAGTGAATTGTCTTTGACATTGTCGATTGGTTCTTCGTAGAAATCCTGTGACCTTGCGGCTCGTTATACTGAGTTGGAGAACAAACACATTCAGCTCGAGCTCGATCTGAAACTGGCCCAAGAGAACTTGACGAAGGCAAAGGAGGAAGCTAAAGGTATGCTTGGTGAGGCCTTTGACGACTGCCTTTGCCTCTCACTTGTTTCCGAATCTAATCTCACTGTAACTTTGTAGGCAAAGTGAGGGATGCCCTGAAGAAACAAGAGCTTGACTTGGCTGAGATGCAAAAAACTGCTTTAGAGAAGACCAGGCTAGCGGATGAGAAGCTGGCTTCAGTGACTAAGCTTGAAGAAGAAAACACCAATCTGAAAGCTGCTCTTGATGCTGCCAACCAGGAGGTCACTCGACCTAAAAGCGACAAGACCACCCTGAATGACAAGGCCAGTGAGTTGAAGAGAAAGAAGAATGATCTAGAGGCTTATCTGGGTGGACTCGCCAAGAAGTTGTTCCTCATGCTTGAAGGTAATCCTTTGTATCAAACAAATATTTTACTTGTGACCTCCGACTATTTGTCTTGACTCGGTGGTTGTGCTTGCAGAATTTTGTCAGAACTTTGAAGAGGAGACTGGTCGGCTGGAAGTAAACCTGGACCCCATCAACTCTCCTGTGAAAGATGAAGTCGCCATGAACGTGCTCCGACTTGAATCTCGTGTTGCTGCCGTCATCGATTATCTCGCGAGGCTGAAGGTCGCAACTTCCCGCATCGACACAACACTCTGGCCAAGAGAGACACTCTAGAACGACCTCGAGTCTCTGATGACTCGACTGAACGAGGTCCCAAGTCGAGTGCAGGAGTGGAAGAAGTCTTCAGCCAGGTGCAGCGCGGATGTGGCTCTGTCTCTGGTCCGTGTTCATTGCAAGGATGCACGAGAGGACAAGCTGGTGGCTCTTAGGGTGGCCAACACCAAGAAGCACGATTTCAGATCTTTCATGGAGACTTTCATTGCCGCTGCCACTCGGATTGCAGATGGAATTGATCTGGACGAGTTTGTGGCACCTTCCAGCCCTCCATAGGAGGGGTAAAATACTTCAGAGCTTGATACTTTAAATTTGCTTCGGTATGCCGAGTGAGTTTTTGTAACCGACAAACCTTAACAGGCCTAGCGCCTGAGCACTTTCGGTTTCGTTAGGTGTTATCCGAACTTGGGTTCGTCGCTGAATATGTTTGCATTTGGTTTGAGGCGTCTTTTGCAGGTTGAAGCAAAGCGCTTATTGCCATCGGCTTGCATCCTAATTCACTTAGGCGAGTACTGGGCTGCAGCTAAGTCCCCGAGTGAGAGGTTTGCCCTCCACTCGGTAGGATTTTAGATACTTAGGCGAGCACTGGGCTGCAGCTAAGCCCCCGAGTGGGAGGTCTGCTCTCCACTCGGCAGGATTTCAGATACTTAGGCGAGCACTGGGCTGCAGCTAAGCCCCCGAGTGAGAGGTCTGCTATCCACTCGGTAGGATTTCAGACACTTGGGCGAGCACTGGGCTGCAGCTAAGCCCCCGAGTGGGAAGTCTGCTCTCCACTCGGTAGGATTTCAGACACTTAGGCGA
>NC_041381.1:71342112-71353971 GCF_002162155.2 Triticum dicoccoides
TGGGATGCAGCTAAGCCCCCGAGTGGGAGGTCTGCTCTCCACTCGGTAGGATTTCAGATACTTAGGTGAGCACTGGGCTGCAGCTAAGCCCCCGAGTGGGAGGTTTGCTCTCCACTCGGTAGGATTTTAGATACTTAGGCGAGCACTGGGCTGCAGCTAAGCCCCCGAGTGGGAGGTCTGCTCTCCACTCGGTAGGATATTAGATACTTAGGCGAGCACTGGGCTGCAGCTAAGCCCCCGAGTGGGAGGTGTGCTCTCCACTCGGTAGGATTTCAGATACTTAGGCAAGCACTGGGCTGCAGCTAAGCCCCCGAGTGGGGGGTCTGCTCCCCACTCGGTAGGATTTTTGAATTGGTGGTGCAGCTAGGAAGGAGAGGGTAGCAGTCGACCTGCACCTCATCCTCCTTGCAGAACGCATGTTGTACTTGTACTTAGGCGAGTTCTTGGACTGCAGCTAAGCCTCCGAGTGGAAGGCTGGCTTACCACTCGGTAGGATTTTATTTATCTTAGGCGAGTACTTGGACTGCAGCTAAGCCTCCGAGTGGAAGGCTGGCTTACCACTCGGTAGGATTTTATTTATCTTAGGCGAGTACTTGGACTGTAGCTAAGCCTCCAAGTGGAAGGCTGGCTTACCACTCGGTAGGATTTTATTTATCTTAGGCGAAACGGATTCCGCAGCTAAGCCTTCATGTGGGAGACTGACTCACCACTCGGTTAGGATTTTTTTTATCTTAGGCGAAACGGATTTCGCAGCTAAGCCTTCGTGTGGGAGACTGACTCACCACTCGATAGGATTTTATTTTACAGACTTGGGCGAATCGGATTCGCAGCCAAGCCACCCACTGGGGGATTGTTTTGAGAGGACAAAAGAAATAACGATTACAGGGAAGATTGTAAAGCTTTCGTCTTTAATAAACATACTACAGAAGTACTTTTATTACAACTCGTCCGAGTGAATACTTAGGTGTAAAAGGGGCGGAGAAGTTCCGCGTTCCAAGCTCGGGGCTCGTCGATCTGATGCTCGACATTGTAAAGACGGTATGCTCCATTGTGGAGAACCTTGGTGACTATGAAGGGACCTTCCCAAGAAGGAGCAAGCTTGTGTGGTTTCTGCTGATCCACTCGGAGAACTAAATCTCCTTCCTGGAAGGCTCGACTCTTCACATTTTTGGCGTGGAAGCGACGCAAGTCCTGTTGGTAAATGGTCGATCTGATCAGAGCCATCTCCCTCTCTTCCTCTAAAAGGTTGACTGCATCCTGCCGCGCTTGTTCTGCTTCTGCTTCATTGTAGAGCTCGACTTGGGGAGCATTATGGAGAAGGTCACTCGGCAAGACTGCTTCAGCCCCGTAGACCAAGAAGAATGGAGTTCTCCCAGTCGACCGGTTGGGCGTGGTCCTTAACCCCCAAAGTACTGAGGGAAGTTCTTCGACCCATGCACCAGCCGCATGCTTAAGATCACGCATCAAACGGGGTTTCAACCCTTTGAGGATCAAACCGTTGGCTCGTTCTGCTTGTCCATTCGACTGTGGGTGAGCGACTGAAGCGTAGTCGACTCGCGTGCCTTGAGATGTGCAGAAAGCTCTGAATTCTTCGGAATCGAAGTTTGACCCGTTGTCAGTGATGATGCTGTGTGGGACCCCGTATCTGAATATCAATTCTCTGATGAAGCTGACAGCAGTATCGACATCGAGGTTCTTGATGGGTTTAGCTTCGATCCACTTAGTGAACTTGTCGACTGCTACCAGCACATGGGTAAAACCGCTTCTGCCTGTTCTCAAAGGACCGACCATATCCAAACCCCACACTGCAAAGGGCCAGACGAGTGGTAAGCTGACGCGGGCTTGTGTGACATATTGGAGTAAAATTGGCATCCCTCGCACTTGTCGACTATCTCCTTCGCCATTTCATTCGCTCTTGGCCAATAAAATCCAGCTCGGTATGCTTTGGCCACGATGGTCCGAGAGGACGCATGATGGCCACAGGTTCCCGAGTGAATGTCATCAAGGATTATTCGACCTTCCTCTGGCGTTATGCATTTCTGACCAACTCCAGTCGCGCTTTCTCTGTACAACTGTCCCTTTATCACGGTAAAGGCTTTAGATCGGCGGATGATCTGTCGAGCCTCTTCCTCGTCCTCCGGGAGCTCTTTCTTCAAGATATACGCGATATATGGTACTGTCCAATCTGGAGTGATCACTAGAACTTCCATGATCAGGTCGACCACCACTGGGACTTCAACCTCAGTCGGGTCCATGACACTCTTAGGTTGCGGGGCTTCATCGGTAAAAGGATCTTCTACGACTGACGGAGTGTGGATGTGTTCCAAAAACACATCACTGGGGATAGCTTCTCTCTTGGATCCTATCTTCGCCAGATCGTCAGCTGCTTGATTTTTCAGTCGGGGTATGTGGTGGAGCTCTAACCCTTCGAACTTCTTTTCGAGCTTCCTCACCGCATTGCAGTATCCAGTCATGGCTGGGCTTCTAACATCCCACTCCTTCATCACTTGATTGACCACCAAATCTGAATCGCCATAGACCATAAGGTGACGAACGCCGAGTGAAATGGCCATGTGTAATCCATACAAGAGTGCTTCATATTCTGCTTCATTGTTGGAGGAATCAAAGTGGATCTGGAGCACATATCTGAGCTTGTCTCCTCGGGGGGAAACCAAAACGACCCTAGCACCAGAACCATTTAACATCTTAGAGCCATCAAAGAACATGGTCCAATGCTCCGAGAGGACTTGAGTCGGCTGTTGTTGCTCAATCCACTCGGCAAGGAAATCTGCTATAGCCTAGGACTTAATGGCTTTCTTTGCCTCGAATTTGATATCCAGGGGAAGGAGTTCAATCGCCCATTTAGCCACTCGACCAGTTGCATCTCTGTTGTGCAGAATTTCTGACAATGGTGCGTCGCTGACGACTGTAATGTCATGATCAGAGAAATAATGAGCAACCTTCTTCATGGTCATGTAGATCCCATATACGAGCTTTTGATAATGAGGATATCTTTGCTTTGATGGGGTCAAAACTTCAGAGAGATAATACACTGGGCGTTGAACTTTGAAGGCTTTCCCTTCTTCTTCCCGCTCGACCGTAAGTACTGTACTGATGACTTGTCCTGTGACTGCAATATAAAGCAACAGAGGCTCTTTGCTGATTGGAGCAGCAAGCACCAGCTGGGTAGAGAGCAGAGTTTTTAGCTCGGCAAATGCTGCATCAGCTTCTGGAGTCCACTCGAACTTGTCTGCCTTCTTCATCAGTCGGTAAAGAGGCAACGCCTTTTCACCGAGGCGAGAGATGAATCGACTTAACGCGGCCAAGCATCCAGTAAGCTTCTGGACGTCGTGCACATGCACTGGGCGCTTCATTCGGAGTATGGTACCAACTTTTTCTGGGTTAGCGTCGATTCCTCGTTCGGAAACGAGAAAACCGAGTAACTTTCCGCCAGGTACTCCGAATATTCACTTTGATGGATTGAGCTTGATATCATACCTCCTGAGATTGGCAAATGTTTCAGCTAAGTCAGTTAACAGGTCAGAACCCTTTCGCGACTTGACCACGATATCATCCATGTATGCTTCCACATTCCGACTGATTTGGGTGAGTAAACACTTTTGAATCATTCTCATGAATGTGGCTCCGGCATTCTTGAGGCCGAATGGCATGGTGATATAGCAGAAGCACCCGAATGGAGTGATGAAAGCTGTTTTGATTTCGTCGGGCCCATACAGACGGATCTGATGATACCCGGAATAAGCGTCTAGAAAAGACAATCTCTCGCACCCTGCGGTCGAGTCGACAATTTGGTCGATGCGAGGGAGAGGAAAATGATCTTTCAGGCAGGCCCGATTGATATGTTTGAAATCAATGCACATACGAAGGGAATTGTCCTTTTTGGGAACCATGACGACATTGGCGAGCCACTCGGAGTGGTATATCTCTCGGATGAACTCTGTTGCAAGGAGTCGAGCCACCTCCTTGCCAATGGCTTTTTTCTTCTGAACAGCGGACCGTCGAAGATGTTCCTTAACAGGTTTTGCCTTTGAATCGACTCTAAGGCGATGCTCAGCCAGTCCCCTGGGAACACCCGGCATGTCAGCTGGCTTCCATGCGAAGATGTCCCAGTTCTCACGGAGGAACTGGATGAGCGCTTCTCCCTATTTAGAGTCGAGTGTTGTGGAAATATGGGTCGGAGCTGCATTGGGGTCAGTCGGGTGAATATGAACTGGCTTTGTCTCACCGGACGACTGAAATGCTGACTCTATGGCGGGCTTCTTGGCCCGCAGTAAATCACTCGGATCTGCATTCTTCTTGTATCCCTCTAGCTCTACCACTGTTATCTGGTCATCCGCAATCTTTGAGCCTTTCTGAAAACACTCTTCCGCTTTCTTCCGGTTGCCAGTGACGGTGATCACGCCTTTGGGGCCAGGCATCTTTAACTTGAGGTACACATAGCACGGTCGAGCCATGAAGCGGGCGTAGGCTGGTCTTCCCAAAATGGCGTGGTAGGCACTCCGGAAATCCACGACTTCAAATGTCAGCTTCTCTTTGCGGAAATGTTTCGAGTCGCCGAACACCACATCCAGAGCTATTTGGCCGAGTGACTCGGCCTTCTTTCCTGGGATGACTCCGTGAAAACTCATGTTGCTGGAACTGAGTCTGGACATCGGAATGCCCATTCCCTTGAGCGTCTCTGCATACAGTATATTCAACCCGCTGCCGCCATCCATCAATACCTTAGTCAGTCGAGTGCCTTCGACGACCGGGTCGACCACCAGCGCTTGCCTCCCAGGGGTGGCAATGTGAGTAGGATGGTCAGACTGGTCGAAAGTAATGGGAGTTTGCAACCATCTCAGATAGTTTGGTGTCGTCGGGGCGACCATATTGACCTCGTGGTTGATCACTTTCAATCGACTTTTGCTCTCTATATCAGCAAAAATCATCAGAGTGGAGTTGACATGAGGGTACTCTCCATCACTGTCCTCCTTGTCCTCAGCCTTGTCCGACTCCTTCTCTTTATCTTTTGGCTGTTTCCCTTGAAACTGCTGGATTAAGAGCCGGCACTGGCGAGTGGTATGCTTTGGGTAGATGAAGTTACCCTCTTCGTCTTTCTTCGTGTGGATATGACATGGTAGATCCATCACATCATTACCTTCCTTATCTTTTACCTTCTTAGGGTTCCAAGATCCTTTGGGCTTCCCTTTGAATTTGCCCTGAGTCACGGCCAGAGCCTCTCCAGGAGCTGCTGGCTCGGCTTTCCGCTTTTGCTTCCGACTGGAGTTCCCTTTATCCGACTGACTCGGCTTGTACTTGCCGCTCCGGAGTCGGTCCTCTTCTTCGCCGTTGGCGTACTTGGTGGCTATTTCCATCATCCGACTTAGGGTCATGTCTCTAGTTCGACCAAATTTCAGGCTCAACTCTCTGTTCTTGACGCCATCCTTGAAGGCGCAAACAGCTTGATGGTCTGACACATTCTCTACAGTATGATGCAAAGTGATCCACCTCTGGATGTAATCCCTCAGTGTTTCACTCGACTTTTGTACACAAACTTGCAGCTCAGTCAATCCGGCAGGTCGCTTGCAAGTTCCCTCAAACGTCCTGACGAACACTCGAGAAAGATCTTCCCAGGTGTAAATGCTGCTAGGAGCTAATTGATTCAACCATGCCTGGCCGAACCCTCTAGAATAAGTGGCAAATGTTTCATGGCCACCTCATCATTACCGCCACCAATCTGAACAGCCACTCGGTAGTCTTCGAGCCAAGTTTCAGGCTTAGACTCTCCGGTGAACTTACTCACCCCAGTCGCCAAACTGAAGTTGGGGGGTATCACTACGGCTCTGATCGCTCTGCTAAAACATTCTAGACCAGAAACGTGGACTCGGCTGCTTGTGGGCATATCTCTGTCATGACCACCTCTAACAGCTCTGTTTCGGTCGACCAAACCTTGCACGATGATGGATCTAGCGTCAAAGCCTGGCTCTCTGGGGTCGACTGGAGCTCTCCGCCCAACATTGAGCTGGCGTCTATCATCTTGCTGCCGATGGGCGTTAGACCCACTTCTCGGAGGAGGAGTGAGCGCTCGACACCCGTCATCACGATCAAATCGATCATCATAGTGGTCCCGCCGGCCTCCACGTCCCATGCGCCTCGGAGGCGACCTTGGACTGTGAGCCGACTGAACAGTATTCGCAGCGACGGATCGACTGTGAATCCTGTTACGCGACTGTGACACAACTGAATTCTGATCTCCTGTCGCCCGGAGCAAATCTCTAATCTGCATCAAGCCTCTTCCAGCCTCTGACTGAGAGGGCTGAATTGACTCCGCTATGCGGGCTGCAGCTGCCAAATTCTGAATTGGGGTTCGATATACCTGAGTCGGTTGCGGAAAAAGCTGACGTCGGTTGGAGTTGGTAACTCGTTGACGCGCACGCTCGTCGAGTGCTCGCTGGAGGTTCTCCAGTCGAGTGCGTTCAGCCAGGTTGGCTAAACGCGCCTCTTCCAGGTCACGAGCCTCAGGAGTTTCCCCTGCAATGGGAGTATGCAGGGCATCCATGTTCCGGCGGCGAAGTTCTTCCCTCTGCTGAGAAGTGAGTGGCTCGGGCTGATACTCTTCATGGGCTTGAGCGGGGTCGCCCCCGTCGTCCATCCCGTCGTCACGGGGGAAACCGGGAGGACTACAAGGCCCGTTGACCATCAGGACCTCCGCCGCTGGATCACTGCTATCGCACTCGGATGCAGTCTCTATGGAGCCAGTCGACAGGTCGAACAGGCCGTAGAGAGATTCGTCGGGCTCAATTGCCGCGACTTGGGTGGTGGCCGATCGGCGAGCCACTGCGTGTCTCACCCATCGCTGGAGCCTCGACCGACCGGAGCGCTTGCGCTGGCGGGAGACAGGGAGGGAGGACGGCGCAGGAGTCGACCGGTATGGGGTTGACGGCTGCTGTAGCAAGACGTCGCGGACACACGCCCGAAAGTGTGTCGCCCCGCGGACGGGGAGCGCGTCGACGTCGAGTGGTGCCTCCTGGAGCCAAGCGGAGTCGTCGGCGATGAAAGCGAGCGCACCGAGACGGATCTCGTGGCCCTCGACCAGAGCTCCGCCGGAAACCATGATGAAGGCGATCAGACAAATTGCAACTTCTCCAAAAAAGTCGTTAAGACACCTGCCCCACGGTGGGCGCCAACTGTCGTGGTTCTAAGTCTGACAGTAGAATGGGGGGTAGGTATGGAGAGGCAAGATCCTAGCTATGGAGTAGTTGTACACATGAGTGTTTAGCGAGTTCAGGCCCTTCTCGGAGGAAGTAACAGCCCTACGTCTCGGAGCCCGGAGGCGGTCGACTGATTTCTGTGTATATGAGTTACAGAGGTGCCAACCCTTCTACCAGTGGAGGGGGGTGGCTTATATAGAGGATGCCAGGACCCCAGCCATCCCACGTAGCAGAGGATTAAAGTACATTAAGGCCGGGGGTTACTGGTAACGCCCTACTTAAAGTGTTATCATGACCATTAAGACTACTTAATTACAGACCATTTGGATGCAGAGTAGATCCTGAACTCCTGATGGTCGAGTGGGTCTTGATGGTCGAGTGTCTTCAGGTTTGTCGAGTGTCTTCCAGCCGGTCGAGTGGAGTCTCTCTTGGTTGACTGGAAGGTAGCTTCGTCTAAGGATGTCCTTGGGCATGGTATTCTAGATAGGTCCATGACCCTACCCTAGGTACATATCCTCATCATCCTCCATCTCTTGATCTTCAGGCTTGGTCGAGGTCTCAGAAGTCGCAGCACTGCAGTTCCAGAAATCAGTCAGTCAACGAACAAATCGACCAAGAGTAAATTCATGAGAAACAAGAAGACGCAAGTTACGTCATTACCCAGAAATAGTGGGAATTGCCATCTTCATCTTCGGCAAGGCCTTCGTCGGCTTTGACGGTGCCACTCGAGATTGCTTCGGCGCTTTCTCAGTCGATGCCGGAGAGGTCGCCCGAGGACACTTGGTCGACTGTACGACAGGCGCAGTCCCCTTGCCATGTTCGACTGCAGGGTCATGGACAAGCTTGGATCTCTTTTCAGAACGGGGAGGCGCGACTTCCTCCTCCTCTTCCTCCTCCTATTCCTCATCGGAATCACCATCTTCATCACCCTCATCGCCATTCGATTCCCACTCCTCTTGACTTTCACCTCCACTTCCTTCGTCCTCCTCAGTCGGTGCCTGCGCCCCATTGGGCATCGAGTACAACTCAGTGGTGGCCTGACAAACAACAAGACAAGACAAAGGTTAATCGACCGGTTGACAATGAAACAAAGTGAATGGAACAGGAGCACCACCGGGAGTAAATGGTCATACCGTGTCTGGCTGATAAGACTGGTCGAGTGGTGGGATCCTCCTAGCCCCCATGAGGGTTATCTTTGTTCCCCGTGATGGCAGTCATCCACCTCTCCAGTGTGGCGTCGTCAACCTCCTCTGGGTGGAACCGAGTGGTGTCCTCGATACCAGAGTACAACCACATCGGGTGACCTCGATACTGGAGCGGCTGAATGCGCCGTCGAAGAAACACCTCCAAAAGATCCAGGCCAGTGACACCGTCACGAATGAGTTGAACCACACGCTCCACCAACATTTTAACCTGAGCCTTTTCTTCCGGAAGTACCTTTAGGGAAGATGGCTTGTTCACTAGGTCCATGGAGAACGGAGGGAGACCAGTCGACTACCCCAGCGTCACCTCGTCTTGGCAGTAGAACCAGGTCGACTGCCATCCTCTAACCGACTCGGGAAGGGTCATGGCTGGAAAGGCACTCTTACTCCTCATTTGGATCCCAAGCCCCCCACACATCTAGATAACCTTGGTCCTCTCATCATCCGGACTCGCCTTTTTCACCGTCTGAGAGCGACAAGTGAATATGTGCTTAAAGAGACCCCAGTGCGGCCGACAACCCAGGAAGTTTTCACACAAAGACACGAAAGCGGCGAGGTAGGCAACGGAATTGGGAGTGAAATGGTGGAGTTGTGCCCCAAAGAAGTTCAGAAACCCTCGGAAGAAAAGATTCAGTGGCAGAGAGAACCCGCGATCTACATGAGTGGCTAAGAGAACGCACTCACCCTCCAGCGGCTGCGGTTGCCACTCGGTCCCCAGAAGTCTTGCTGACCCATGGGGGATCAGTCCCTCATTGGCTAGATCATCGAGATCCTTCTGGGTGATGGTCGAGCGGATCCAATCTCCTTGGACCCAACCTTGCGGCAGGCGGGACCGCGATGAAGATCCACCCCGACTGGGCGCTCTCCCCTTTGCTTTCGCTGTCGCCGTAGCCTTCTTCGCTCGCTCCAAGGCCGCCGTCTTCTCCTTCACCATCGTCGCTGGTGAGGCGTGCGAGGAGTGGATGGGCGGAGGAAAAAGCGGGCGCAGCGGGCGAGGTAGAGGAAAGTGGAGAGGGGAATGGAGACACACTGTTCAGAAACCCTCGTCCGGCACCTTATATAAAGGCACTTTCGAGTGGCTGACAGGTAGGCCTGGGCGATCCTGTCAAATCCTGAAACAGGCGCGCGCGATACGTGGCGAAAAAGTCGGCATGGAAATCGAGGCGTCTTCGCCTTATCCCATCCGAGTACCACGACCCTCTCCACTTTGCGCGCTTCCCAAAATTCGGATCCCACTAAATCCGCTAACAGCAGAGCAACTTGTCAGGCGGCAGATTCCTTACGATCCGTCGCTCGGAAGTCCACCAAGTTCAAAAGTTCACTCGACAGAGGAAAAGAATGGATCAAGGCGACTGAAAGAAAAGTTGATGCCATCGCTAAAAAGGTCATTGATCCAGAATGTGACATATTCAGAACACGGAAAATAGGTCGGAAAAATTATCAACTCCTTCCTCACTCAAACCTCGATCCATTCGGGGACTAATGATGGAGTCATGTACCTAGGGTAGGGTCATGGACTTGTCTAAGCTATCCTACCCAAGGACATCTCTAGAAGAAATTACCTGTCAGTCGACCTAGAGGTGATCCACTCGACGAACTCTAGGACACTCGACGATGAAGATAACCACTCGACCATGGAGCTAACCACTCGACGGCCAGGAGATCTAAAGTCACTCTGCACGCAACGGTCTGCCATTAAGTAGCTTATATGGTCTTTATAGCACTTTATGTGGGCGTTACCAGTAACCCCCTGTCTTAATGTACCTTAAACCCTCCGCTACGTGGGCTGGCTGGGGTCCTGGCGCACTCTATATAAGCCACCCCCTCCACGGGCAGAAGGGTTCGCACCCCTGTAACTCATACACTTATAATCCAGTCGACCGCCTCCGGGCTCCGAGACGTAGGGCTGTTACTTCCTCCGAGAAGGGCCTGAACTCATAAATCTCTTGTGTGTACAACTCCTTCATAGCTAGGATCTTGCCTCTCCATACCTACCCCCCATTCTACTGTCAGTCTTAGTACCACGAAAGTGGCGGCAGCGGCGGCTCGAGAGAGAGAGGCAGCGGGAGGGGAGGGGAGGGGAGAGGTGGCACGCGGGAGGGGAGAGGAGGCGGCAGCGGCAAGGCGGGAGGAGCTGGGCGCAGGGGAGGCGCGGGGCGGAGGCATGAGCGAAAGAGACGGGGGTGACAAATGAGAGCATGAACGAATGGGCCGCCGCCCTCCCCCACCCCATAGCCGCACGAGCCAACCGATGCACGCCACGCACGACCCTGTCAGCGAAAAGATGAAAATACCCTCGGTGGGGGCAGGGTATTACGTGCGGTGGCACGAGATCTTTCCCCCGCCGATGCGCGCGACGAGACAACCGGGTCATATCCAAGCCACGGTCGCTGACAACCGCGGCCCACCCGCGAGCGGACCCACATGTCAGAGACTTCAGATAGAAAAAACGGAGTAAAAATGAGCGCGATGAGGCAGTAAGAGGCAGTAACTATTCATTCCAGCAGTAACTTATTTTGATCCGACGAGCCAGATTCCTCCAGATCTTGATCCAACGGACGAAAACGCATCAAGAGAACCAATCCAACGGCCCAGAATCGCTGATCTCTGAGGAGGCTTGTAGAGACCTTCTTCTCTTATTTCTGGATTCCTGCCCATTTATTCCCTTAATTCCCTCCCATTTATTTCCTGCATGCAGGGGATAAATGGCCGTGGGAAAAGGAAACTTCCCTTACATGCATGAACGGTTTTAACTCTTCCTTATATCAATTAACGTTAACACCATCTGCATGCAGATTAATTCGGCGTTGGACGGGGGCAACTCCGCCTGCATGCTTTGGATCAGGCCCGTTCAACACTTGTGCGTTCGTGGGCACATCCACGTCGGACCTCACCAGCGCCTCTGAGCCCGGCCCTCCACGTCGACCTTGCCTAGCCAGCTCTGCAACGACTGGATCCCAGCCTAGTTGCGGTTCACTCGGATGGGCGGGAGCACTCGGACGAGGCGTCTGCTTGGATAGGGCCCACTCGGCCGTGAGGTTGCTGGATTCACTCAGACGGTCCTCCACAGCAACGACAATGACCACTGCATTCAACTTGTCTGCCACTCTACTCCATGCAGCGAACACACTCGTGGATTCATCTCCCTTCAGTGAACGCGGCGACAGGTCAGGGCGACCCTCGACTGCGACAACTGCTTCCTATGGCTCAACCTTCCCATGGAGTTTCACTCGACCACCACGTGCTTCATCATCGTTTGAACACGTCTACATCATCCGGACTTCCCACGCATCACCACTCCACGGGACGCATCTACTTCACTCGGATGCCCCGTGCATCGCCACTCCATGGGACGCGTCTACTTCACCCGGACGCCCCGCGCATCGTCACTCCGTGGCACACGTCTATTTCACCCGGACGCCCCGCACATCGCCACTTCACGGGAC
>NC_041381.1:71354561-71357408 GCF_002162155.2 Triticum dicoccoides
CTCGGTTGGTCACCTCATAACTACTCGGCCACCCCGCGCGTCGCCATCGGTTGGTCACCTCATCACCACTCGGATGCCCGCGCGTCGCCATCGGTTGGTCACCTCATCACCACTCGGCTGCCTGTGCGTCGCCACTCGGTTGGTCGCCTTATCACTACTCGGCCACCCGTGCGCATTCAGACAACTAAGTCATTTTACATTATGTTATTTCCGTCTTCCCGAGTATCCCGTAATTCACACATCATGTTCACTCGGAGGCCACGCCACCGAGTGTACCTCTACGCTCGGCTGCTTATTTCCACATACTTGTTTAGTAGTGGTTATGTGACTCCCGAGTCCAACTTTCATTTTTCGCATACATCATTCACGAACACCATGTGTCATTCTTCATTTCAAGTTTTCATCGGTCCTCCGGGGTAGCAACTCAGTCAAAACACTACACTTTCGTTTTATTTGAGCCAGTATTCCAATGAGTTTAGTCGGATCCGTCGCTTCGACAAGTTTGAATGGATCCTTCGCTCTTTCAGACTCTTGCTGGTTAACCAGCAAGCCCCTTGCACTCCCAGCGGGTGTCTATGGGTGTTATTCACACAAATCATTTCAGCACACATCAAATTTCCTCGACAAATTATTTCGTTGGCTTGTGTCATTTTTTATACAAGTTACGCGATCACTCGACGGCCCTATGCGCCAACTTCATCGCTGCTCGGACTCGGCCACCATACCGGTTCCAGCGCACCACAACACCAACCTTGTCGCTCTGTTGACTTCAAGCACATCCGGCCAACCCCTCTGTGGAATCTTCTTCATCGTATCAATGATATAGACCTCGTCAGGCATGAGACAGATAAGTCCCTTTTATAATTAAACTTCACACTTCACTCTTTTGTGAGTTTGCCTCTTTCGAGCATCACTCGGAAACTTCTCCTCATCTTTACCCGAGTCCGACTCGATGAATTGCAAATCATCCATTCAAAACTATATTTATCGTATTCCGACATGTCCATTGTCGAAGCCTGTAGTACGCTCGGGGGCTGCATCTCATTTGGAATGACACTCTCCTGAGTGGTCGAGTACTTCATCACCAGTCAGATCCTTCACTTCAACAAATGCATTCGATCTGCCACTTTGACAAGCTTTATAATCACCCAGACGCTCTGTACACCATCTTCATCCCTACTCAGACTCAGTTGTCATGCCAGTCTTGTTGTGTCGCAACCACACTACACCAACCTCGTCGCTACATCTGCTTCGAATTCGACTAACTCCTCTGAGGACCATTTTCGCCGTCCGGTGGCACACGACTTCGCCTTAGCCGCCCCGCGCATCTCCACTTGGCTGGATATGTAGTCGTACATTCGACCACTTCGCACGTCATCACCACTCGACCGCCCCGCGCGTCGCCACTCGGTTGGGCATGTCTTCACCACTCGACCGCTCTGCGTGTCGCCACTCGGTTGTGCACATCTTCACCACTCGGCCGCCCCGCGCGTCGTCACTCGGTTGTACACATCATCGCCCCTCGGCCGCCTCGCGCTTCACTATCAGTTGGACATGTCTTTACCTCTACACCCTCAACATGGAAACGACTAAGTTATTTATATGATCAAACCTCATATCACACTCTCTAGCAAGCTTACCTCCTTCGAGCATCACTCGGGGGCTACGCACAGCTGTTGGCCATGCCACCCTCAGGGGTTACGCCCATTCAATCAACCCATTGATCACATCAGGAATATCTTTCTCACCATACTTGCTCGGTCTGCCGAAAATCTATAAGGGTAGTACTGTCCACTCGGACAATCACCCAAATCATTACCTAAAGTCATCTTCAGGGCTGCAAAAGGGTGAAAACAACGCTCCTCTACGAATACACTTGGCCCTATCCTAGGCTCCAAGGCGTCAATTTCACAAACTTGGACTCAGAGATGGCATGTGCTGGTTTTCCCCGGGATAATGAGTGGCCTCTCTCTGGAGAGTCAGTCCACACACTAGCCTCGTCACTCGGGTTTCATGGCACGTCCATGTCAGACCACTAGTCTATCTCCTCCGAGAGACATACAAGTGCCCCCAAGTTTTTCCTTGCATTCAACATACCCCGATCAGTCGGGAAGCATGTCCACTTGGATAAATACCTGCAAAAGGGTACAAATGAAGCACCATCGCTGAATCGTACAGGCGGGCTTACTCGTCGAACTTCATTCGTACAACCACCTCGCTACGCATCCATCCGATTGATTCAATTCTAGACAAAGATATTTACCGTGCCAACTGCATGGAGGTTTACCGGGAGACTTAAGCCCTCTACCAGACTCATCTAGTCCGACAGAGGCTCGGGGCCTACACCCAGTGGGTGCACTCAGCGTGCCCCCACTGGAAGAGAACTCAAAAAGAAACATTTTCTCGATGCAAACCCAGCTCCACAATTACTCGAACTCAGAAAGAAGTACCCTTTAGTTTGATTATCAAAAGACATGATTTTACAGTCTACCGAATGATTGTTGTTCATTTTTTACATGTTCTAAAATCCCCCAGCGGGTGCCTTAGTTGTGAATCCGTTTCGCCTAAGTCGAAGAAAAAATCCTACCGAGTGGTGAGCCTGCCTCTCACTTGGGGGCTTAGCTGCAGTCCATTACTTGCCTAAGTTTGAAAAATCCTACCGAGTGGTGAGCTTGCCTCTCACTCGGGGGCTTAGCTGCAGTCCAGTACTCGCCTAAGTTTGAAAAATCCTACCGAGTGGTGAGCATGCCTCTCACTCGGGGGGGTTAGCTGCAGTCCAGTACTCGCCTAAGTTTGAAAAATCCTACCAAGTGGTGAGCCTGCCTCTCACTCGGGGGCTTAGCTGCA
>NC_041381.1:71357924-71368030 GCF_002162155.2 Triticum dicoccoides
TACCGAGTGGTGAGCAATCCTCCCACTCGGGGGCTTAGTTGTAGTCCAGTACTCGCCTAAGTTTGAAATATCCTACAGAATGGTGAGCAATCCTCCCACTTGGGGGCTTAGCTGCAGTCCAGTACTCGCCTAAGTTTGAAAAATCCTACCGAGTGGTGAGCAATCCTCCCACTTGGGGGCTTAGCTGCAGTCCAGTACTCGCCTAAGTTTGAAAAATCCTACCGAGTGGTGAGCGATCCTCCCACTCGGAGGATTAGCTGCAGTCCAGTACTCGCCTAAGTTTGAAAAACCTTACAGAGTGGTGAGCAATCGTCCAACTCGGGGGCTTAGCAAAGTGCGGGTCGGCCACGACCACCACTTCAGGGCTGCACCGTCAAGAAGAAGGACGAGATTGTGCGCACTGTCAAAGGCCCATCCAACGGCTGGCGCCAAAGTAGATGGCTGACAAGAACGTCAAGACCATTGCTGAGTGCCTTGCTGGTGAGCTGAGACAGGAACATCAAGACCATTGCAGAGGGCCTTGCTGATGAGCTGATCAATGCTGTCAAGTATCGTCCAACTGGTCGACTGCTGATTCCTCTTCAGAAGCTGTATCAAGCAAACAAAAACCAATCCGAGAGAAGAACAAGTTCGATCAGTACCAGCTAAAAAGAGTTTTAGTTCTCTCAGACCCCCGCCAACTGCCCGCAGTCGACGGCGGTCTCGTGGACTACACCCAGTGGGTGCACTAAGCGTGCCCCCACTGGAGTAATCTCCACTCGGTATGGCCTGGCCAGTCCGAGTGATGAACAACAACAAAAAAGACAGGCTCTAAGACTTCCGTTGACTGTTGGTATCCACGCGGAACGGTCCGCCCGGTCCGACTGACGGCCAAACAACAACAAAAAGATAGGCTCTAAGACTCCCGCCGACTGCCCGCAGTCGACTGCAGTCTCGGGGACTACACCCAGTGGGTGCACTCAGCGTGCCCCCACTAGAATGGTATCCACTCGGAACGGTCTGCCCGGTCCGAGTGACGGCCAAACAACAAAAAAAGACATGTTCCAGGCGTGAAGAAATTCCGAGTAATCAGTTACTCGATGCAGGACCAGCTCCAAATCACTCCAAAAAAATTTGCTATAAGGTGAGTTTAAGGCTCCTCCGTGGACCTATTTTGAGCCTTCTTCTAGGACTCAAAGCGTGAAACTCATAAGTTTGGATCTAGAGCCGACTCGTATTGGCGTTCCTCCGGGATAAGAATGGCATCTCACCGAGAGAGCAGTCCATGCGTCGATCTTGTTGCCTGGATTTAATGAGACATCCATATTCTGATCATGAGTTAACCTCTTCCGAGAGATGATCGAATGCCACCAAGTTACTCCTCGCGGGCACTTACCCCAGATCAGTCGGAAGCGCAGTGCCGAAATCCATTGAGATTTTGTTCAAACCTTGGTTGTCTGAAAGTACGATGACAGGTACCGAGTATTTCCGTAATCACTCGGGCCAAGTTGTGTCTTTCACAAACTCGTTCTGCAAAATCGCAATCGATTCGGGGGCTAATGTTGGGGATACACATAACAGGTAGGCCCATGAAGGGTCAAAGTATCATAAAGCATGGGGTCCACACAACATGTGGGTCCAGATAAATTTCATATAGACACACTATCCACTCGGACAAGCAGCATACTATCCACTCGACCAAGCAGTATACCATCCACTCGAATGACAGTTCACCACTCGACTGTACGACTCACTCGGATATATGAAGACCAGCAGGCAACAAAGCAGTCGACATCATTCTCATGGTGAGGGCTTGGTAGTGGGCTGGCATTATGGCATTCATGCCCCACTTTGTAACATAGGAGGTGAGGGGGTGGCGCACTCTATATAAGTCACCCCCACCACTAGACTTGGGGGGCTTTTTTCTTCCATCTCTCTCTCTTTTTCACCATGAGTCTCAGGACTACGGGGATCCGTTCTCCTCTCATTTTAATCTCCGGATACATACTAAGATAAAACAAAGCCTCTCCGGAGCACGAGACGTAGGGTTGCTATCTCCACCGTGAGAGGCCCGAACTCGCTAAAACAACCGTGTCACTTATGTCTACTACACAACCTTCTTCTTGTAGACGTTGTTGGTCCTGCAAGTGCATAGGTTTGTAGGACAGTAGCAAATTTCCCTCAAGTGGATGACCTAAGGTTTATCAATCCGTAGGAGGCGTAGGATGAAGATGGTCTCTCTCAAGCAACCCTGCAACCAAATAACAAAAAGTCTCTTGTGTCCCCAACACACCCAATACAATGGTAAATTGTATAGGTGCACTAGTTCGGCGAAGATATGAAGATACAAGTGCAAAATAGATACTAGATAAAGGTTTTTGTAATCTGAAAATATAAAAACAGCAAGGTAACGGGCGGTAAAAGTGAGCGTAAACGGTATTGCAATGGTAGGAAACAAGGCCTAGGGTTCATACTTTCACTAGTGCAAGTTCTCTCGACAATAATAACATAGATAGAACATATGACAAGCCCTCAGCATGCAACAAAGAGTCACTCCAAAGCCACTAATAGCGGAGAACAAACATAGAGATTATGGTCGGGTACGAAACCACCACAAAGTTATTCGTTCGGATCGATCTATAAAAGAGTTCATACTAGAATAACACCTTAAGGCACAAATCAACCAAAACCCTAATGTCACCTAGATACTCCATTGTCACCTCAAGTATCCGTGAGCATGATTATACGATATGCATCACACGATCTCAGATTCATCCAACCAACATAAAAGTACTTCATAGAGTGCCCCAAAGCTACTACCGGAGAGTCAAGAATGTGTGCCAACCCCTATGCATAGGTTCCCAAGTGTCACGAAACCCGCAAGTTGATCACCAAAACATACATCAAGTGGATCAATAGAATAACCCATTGTCACCATGGTTATCCCACGCAAGACATACATCAAGCGTTCTCATAAAAGACTCAATCCGATAAGATAACTTCTAAGGGGAAACTCAATTCGTCACAAGAGAGTAGAGGGGGAGAAACATCATAAGATCCAACTACAATAGCAAAGCTCGGGATACATCAAGATCGTGCCCTAGAGGGAACACGAGAGAGAGCGATCAAACACATAGCTACTGGTACATACCCTCAGCCCCGAGGGTGAACTACTCCCTCCTCGTCATGGATAGCGCTGGGATGATGAAGATGGCCTCCGGTGATGGGATCCCCCTCCGGCAGGGTGCCGGAACAGGGTCCTGATTGGTTTTTGGTGGCTACAGAGGCTTGCGGCAGCAGAACTCCTGATCTATATTCTGTTCTGGAAGTTTTAGGGTACGTAGGTATATATGGGTGCAGGGGGTACGTCGGTGGACCTCCGGGCTGTTCACGAGGTAGGGGGGCGCGCCCTCCACCCTCGTGGACAGACCGGGGCTCCCCTGGCATGCACTCCAAGCCCATCAGGTTGGTTTCCTTCCAAAATTAACTTCTCCAGTTGATTTCGTTCCGTTTTGACTCCGTCTGATATTCCTTTTCCTCGAAACACTGAAATAGGCATAAAACAGCAAATCTGGGATGGGCCTCCGGTTAATAGGTTAGTCCCAAAAATAATATAAAAGTGGATAATAAAGCCCAATATTGCCTAAAACAGTAGATAAAGTAGCATGGAGCAATCAAAAATTATAGATACGTTGGAGACGTATCAAGCATCCCCAAGCTTAATTCCTGCTCGTCCTCGAGTAGGTAAATGATAAAAGAATTTTTGATGCGGAGTTATACTTTGGCATAATTTCAATGTAAATCTTCTTAATTGTGATATGAATATTCAGATCCGAAAGATTCAAGACAAAAGTTCATATTGACACAAAAATAATAATACTTCAAGCATACTAATCAAAGCAATCATGTCTTCTCAAAATAACATGGCAAAAGAAAGTTCATCCCTACAAAATCATATAGTTAGGCTATGCTTGATTTTCATCACACAAAGATGTTCCCAACATCTATACCCCCGATGACAAGCCAAGCAATTGTTTCATACTTAAATAATCTCAAACTTTTTCAACCTTCACGCAATACATGAGCGTGAGCGATGGATATAGCACTATGGGTGGAATAGAATATGATGATGGGGATTGTGTGGAGAAGACAAAAAAGGAGAAATTCTCACATTGACGAGGATAATCAATGGGCTGTGGAGATGCCCATCAATTGATGTCAACATGAGGAGTAGTGATTGCCATGCAACGGATGCACTAGAGCTATGAATGCTCAACAAAAGAAAACTAGTGGGTGTGCACCCAACTTGCTTGCTCACGAAGACCTAGGGCATTTGAGGAAGCCCATCGTAGGAATATACAAGCCAAGTTCTATAATGAAAAATTCCCACTAGTATAAAAAAGACAACTTATGAGACTCACTACATGAAGAACAAGGTGCTACTTTGAAGCACAAGTGTGGAAAAAGAGATAGTAGCATTGCCCTTTTATATTATTTTTTTGGGCCTTTCTTTTTATTTATTTTTGGCCTTTCTCTTTTTTTTATTTGGGCAATGCTCTAATAATGATGATCATCACACTTCTATTGATTACAACACAAGGATTACAACTCGAAACTTAGAACAAGATATGACTCTATATGAATGCCTCCGGCGGTGTACCAGGATGGTGCAATGAATCAAGAGTGACATGTATGAAAAATAATGCATGGTGGCTTTGCCATAAATACGATGTCAACTAAAAGATCATGCAATGGCAATATGACAAAAGTAATGCATGTCATGATGATGATGGTGGAAGTTGCATGGCAATATATCTCGGAATGGCTATGTAAATGCCATAATAGGTAGGTATGGTGGCTGTTTTGAGGAGGATATAAGGAGGTTTATGTGTGGTAGAGCATATCATATCACGGGGTTTGGATGCACCAGCGAAGTTTGCACCAACTCTCAAGGTGAGAAAGGGCAATGCACGGCACCGAAGAGGCTAGCAATGGCGGAAAGGTGAGAGTGCATATAATCCATGGACTCGACATTAATCAAAAGAACTCATATACTTATTGCAAAAATTTAGAAGTCATCAAAAATTCAAGTACTACGCGCATGCTCCTAGGGGGATAGATTGGTAGGAAAAGACCATCGCTCGTCCCCGACCGCCACTCATAAGGATGCACAAGCCAGGTACACTTCATGTTTCAAACTTGTTACATAACTTTAACCATACATGCATGCTACGGGATTTGCAAACTTCAACACAAGTATTTCTTAAATTCATAATCACCCAACTAGCACGACTATGATATTATCACCTCCATATCTCAAAACAATTATCAAGCATCAAACTTATCTTAGTATTCAATTCACTCAAAAGAAAGTTTCACATATCTTGAACACCAAGTATATTAACATTAAGAAAATTACCATGCTATTAAACACTCTCAAAATAATATAAGTGAAGCATGAGAGATCAACTATTTGTTCAAAATAAAACTACCACCATGCTCTAAAAGATATAAGTGAAGCACTAGAGCAAAAATTACCACGCTCAAAGGATATAAGTGAAGCACTATGAGCAAAACTATCAAGCTCAAAAGATATAAGTGAAGCACATAGAGTATTCTAGCAAATTCCAATTTGTGTAAGGCTCTCTCTCATTAAAGAATTTCAGATCTTGATACTTTAATTAAACAGCAATCAAAGCTAAAGAAAACTACATTGCAAGAATAGCACAACTCATGTGAAGAAGCAAAAACTTAGGCTCAACCGATACTAACCGATAGTTGTTGAAGAAGAAAGGTGGGATGCCTACCGGGGCATCCCCAAGTTAGATGCTTGAGACTTCTTGAAATATTATCTTGGGGTGCCTTGGGCATCCCCAAGCTTGAACTTTTGTGTCTCCTTAATTCCTCTCATATCATGGTTCTCTTTTTTATCAAAAGCTTCATTCACAACAAACTCAACAAGAACTCGTGAGATAGGTTAGTATAAACCAATACAAAACCTTATCATATTATACTGTAACAAATCACTGAATTATTATTCAACATTGCATACTAAATGCCTATGCATATTTAATACTCCTATCATCAAATAGAATCATTAAACAAGCAAACATATGCAAACAATGCAACCATAACAGTAATCTGCCAAAACAGTACAGTCTGTAAAGAATGCAAGAGTATCAATACTTCCCTGACCCCAAAAATTATGAACTAAAATTCCCACTGTAATAAATTTATCAGAGATCAATATGCAAAAAGATTCAACGTTAGACCATGCTCTGACTTTTCTAGGGAATTTCTGCAACAGCGGTAAACTTTCTGTTTTCAAACAGCAACATGTATACAAGCAAAATAAGCATGGCAAAGGCTATCCTTGACTTTTTTATTGAAACTAAAGAGGCAAAACATTAATCTAATTAACAGCAAGCAAAAACTAACAAAATATAATGACCTCCAAGCAAAACACATATCATGTGGTGAATAAAAATATAGCTCCAAGTAAAGTTACCGATGAACGAAGACGAAAGAGGGGATGCCTTCCGGGGCATCCCCAAGCTTAGGCTCTTGGTTGTCCTTGAATATTACCTTGGGGTGACTTGGGCATCCCCAATATTAGGCTCTTGCCACTCCTTATTCCATAGTCCATCGAATCTTTACCCAAAACTTGAAAACTTCAACCACACAAAACTCAAAACAAAACTCGTAAGCTCCGTTAGTATAAGAAAATAAAACCACCACTTAGGTACTGTAATGAACTCATTCTAAATTCATATTGGTGTAATATCTACTGTACTCCAACTTATCTATGGTTCATACCACTTAATACTAGCCATAGACTCATCAAAATAAGCAAACAACACATAGAAAACAGAATCTGTCAAAAACAGAACAGTATGTAGTAATCTGTATAAAACGTATACTTATGGAACCCCAAAAATTATGAAATAAATTTCTGGACCTGAGAAATTTGTCTATTAATCATCTGCAAAAAGAATGAACCTAAAAGCACTCTCCAGTAAAAAAATGGCAGCTAATCTCGTGAGTGCTAAAGTTTCTGTTTTTCACAGCAAGATCACATAAACTTCACCCAAGTCTTCCCAAAGGTTCTACTTGGCACTTTATTGAAACAAAAGCTATAAATCATGATTACTACAGTAGCATAATCATGTGGACACACAATAACAGTAAGGATAAATATTGGGTTGTCTCCCAACAAGCGCTTTTCTTTAATGCCTTTTAGCTAGGCATGATGATGACAATGATGCTCACATAAAAGATAAGGAGTGAAACATAACGGGAGCATCATGAAGCATATGACTAGCACATTTAAGTATAACCCACTTCCTATGCATAGGGATTTTGTGAGCAAACAACTTATGGGAACAATAATCAACTAGCATAGGATGGCACAACAAGCATAGCTTCAACAATTTAAGCACATAGAGAGGAAACTTGACATTATTGCAATTCCTACAAGCATATGTTCCTCCCTCATAATAATTTTCAGTAGCATCATGAATGAATTCAACAATATAACTAGCACCTAAAGCATTCTTTTCATGATCTACAAGCATAGAAAATTTTCTACTCTCCACATAAGCAAACTTCTTCTTTATAGCATACGTATCATCACAATAATCATCATAAATAGGAGGCATGCTTTCATCATAGTAAATTTGCTCATCAAAGCTTGGGGGAAAAATATCATCTCCATCAAACATAGCTTCCCCAAGCTTGTGGCTTTGCATAACATTAGCATCATGGATATTCAAGGAATTGATACTAACAACATTGCAATCATGCTCATCATATAAAAACATTCTATAGATTTCTTCTTCTAGCACTTGAGCACAATTTTCCTTTCCATCATACTCACCAAAGATATTAAAAAGATGAAGCGTGTGAGACAAACTCAGTTCCATTTTTTTGTAGTTTTCTCTTATAAACTAAACTAGTGCTAAAACAAGAAACAAAAAGATTCCATTGCAAGATCTAAAGATATACCTTCACTTACCTAGCCTCCCCGGCAACGGCGCCAGAAAAGAGCTTGATGTCTACTACACAACCTTCTTCTTGTAGACGTTGTTGGGCCTGCAAGTGCACATGTTTGTAGGACAGTAGCAAATTTCCCTCAAGTGGATGACCTAAGGTTTATCAATCCGTGGGAGGCGTAGGATGAAGATGGTCTCTCTCAAACAACCCCGCAACCAAATAACAAAAAGTCTCTTGTGTCCCCAACACACCCAATACAATGGTAAATTGTATAGGTGCACTAGTTCGGCGAAGAGATGAAGATACAAGTGCAAAATAGATAGTAGATAAAGGTTTTTGTAATCTGAAAATATAAAAACAGCAAGGTAACGGGCGGTAAAAGTGAGCGTAAACGGTATTGCAATGGTAGGAAACAAGGCCTAGGGTTCATACTTTCACTAGTGCAAGTTCTCTCAACAATAATAGCATAGATAGAACATATGACAAGCCCTCAACATGCAACAAAGAGTCACTCCAAAGCCACTAATAGCAGAGAACAAACGTAGAGATTATGGTCGGGTACGAAACCACCATAAAGTTATTTGTTCGGATCGATCTATAAAAGAGTTCGTACTAGAATAACACATTAAGACACAAATCGACCAAAACCCTAATGTCACCTAGATACTCACCTCAAGTATCCGTGGGCATGATTATACGATATGCATCACACAATCTCAGATTCATCCAACCAACATAAAAGTACTTCAAAGAGTGCCCCAAAGCTACTACCGGAGAGTCAAGAACGTGTGCCAACCCCTATGCATAGGTTCCCAAGTGTCGCGAAACCCGCAAGTTGATCACCAAAACATACATCAAGTGGATCAATAGAATAACCCATTGTCACCACGGTTATCCCACGCAAGACATACATCAAGTGTTCTCATAAAAGACTCAATCCGATAAGATAACTTCAAAGGGGAAACTCAATTCATCACAAGAGAGTAGAGGGGGAGAAACATCATAAGATCCAACTAGAATAGCAAAGCTCGGGATACATCAAGATCGTGCCCTAGAGGGAACACGAGAGAGAACACGAGAGAGAGAGAGAGAGAGAGAGAGAGAGAGAGAGATCAAACACATAGCTACTGGTACATACCCTCAGCCCCGAGGGTGAACTACTCCCTCCTCATCATGGATAGCGCCGGGATGATGAAGATGGCCTTCGGTGATGGGATCCCCCTCCGACAGGGTGCCGGAATAGGGTCCCGGTTGGTTTTTGGTGGCTACAGAGGCTTGTGGCAGCGGAACTCCCGATCTATCTTCTGTTCTAGAAGTTTTAGGGTACGTAGGTATATATGGGTGCAGGGGGTACGTCGGTGGACCTCCGGGCTGTTCACGGGGTAGGGGGGCGCGCCCTCCACCCTTGTGGACAGCCTGGGGCTTCCCTGGCGTGCACTCCAAGCCCATCAGGTTGGTTTCCTTCCAAAATTAACTTCTCCAGTTGATTTCGTTCCGTTTTGACTCCGTCTGATATTCCTTTTCCTCGAAACACTGAAATAGGCATAAAACAGCAAATCTGGGCTGGACCTCCGGTTAATAGGTTAGTCCCAAAAATAATATAAAAGTGGATAATAAAGCCCAATATTGCCTAAAACAGTAGATAAAGTAGCATGGAGCAATCAAAAATTATAGATACGTTGGAGACGTATCAGTCACCCATATGCATCTCGATAGATCATGCTTCTTTATCCTACCCCTTCTTTAGTGCCGGTTCGTAATGGCCTTTAGTGCCGGTTTGCCAACCGGCACTAAAGAGTGGGGACTAAAGCCCCCCCCCCTTTAGTACTGGTTCGTCATGAACCGGCGCTAAAGTGACACCACGTGGCACGAGCCAGACCCGTGTGCGCGTAGGACATTAGTACCGGTTGGTAACACCAACCGGTACTAAATGTTTGGGGGGGGTGGCTTTATTTTCCATTCAATTTTTTTTTGTTTGCTGGTATTTCACGATACTACAAATTGTACACGTTATGCACATATATAAATAGATTTTCTTGTACGTAGAACCGCATATATATATATATATATATATAGGACAACACTATTTTGATCCCAGGATCAGAATAGTTATTTGGATCACCACGCAGAGCCGT
>NC_041381.1:71368489-71415953 GCF_002162155.2 Triticum dicoccoides
GGGCCTCCATCCATGCTCCGCCCTGATCCCACCACGCCGCCACCGGCCCTGGATCCCGTGCACTGCAGCCGCGCCGTAGTTCTCCGCTCCCCGGCGCAGACCACCACATCCAGTGCCAGATCAAGATGTAGCTCTCCCTGCTCCCAGATCCAAGCGTCGAACCCAACCCCTTTGGCCACCGGATCCTGGGGTCGCCGGTCAACCACGGCGCCTTCACTGCCGATCTAAGCCCGCGTCCGGAGCCAAGCTCCTCCCCTTAGCGCCACCGCGGCTCACGGCCCGCATCCTCCCCCGCCCTTGAACACACCGCTTCGGCCTTCTTCCATAGAGCCAGTGGCAGCTCCGTCTTCCACCGGTCGCCTAGTGCTTCTCCAGTTCCCTTTCGTCGTTGTTATCGTATCACGACCAACCACCGCCTCCCCATCCCTCCGGTCTCGACCTGCAGCTGCAGGAGGTCTCGACCTACCGCTGGTCGCGTGCCCCGCTGCGACGCACTGCCACCAATTATGGCCGGCTCCACCCCCCTGTCCTTTCCCTCCTGATCTTCCTCTCCGTCTACAACGACGAGCTCCTGTGAGCAGTGAGCTGCCATCCATGTCATCCTCAGCCACCCTTGAGCTTGCAAGATAGGTCACCGCCAACACACCGTTCCGATGCATACATGCCAGTGTACAGCTAAAGAAGTTCAAACAGGCTGTGGGCGCATAACAGGGTGCGAGCAGTCCGTGCGGGCATCTATCTCTCCTTGCTGTTCTTTTTTTCCGTCGTGGTGCCATCGGTCCAGTTGCATTGAGGCCATCCTGACACATCAGTTGCGTTTGAGGCTAGCTTCGTCCTCTGTGTCAAGGTCTCCCACCAAGCAAAGCATAGCAAGTCAGACTAAAGAAAAATAGCAGGTTGAGAGAATCATCCTCATCCAGAAGGGACGCAGGCCACCGCCTCATTGAGCAGGGGCCTCCTCGGCCTGCACAGCCATCTCCACACTGCATCATCATTCCACTCCACGCCCACCTCCCCTGGGCCAAATTTCGTGTTTTGACCCTTTTGGTATACAAATTCAGGATTTGGCCCTGGTTGCAAAAAAATTCGAGATTTGACCCTTTCGCTACCGCCAGGGGTACAGGCGGTAGGGTTACACAGCCTACCCCAGAGCCTCTGGCGGTAGGATGCACGGAGGGGACGGCGGCCATTTGCCCGAGCTGACATGGATAAGTACTCTACCGCCAGGTACCTTGACGGTAGGTTGTCTAAACCTACCGCCAGCACCCCTGGCGGCAGGGTGCGGCTCGGTTTTGCCTCCCAAACTTTTTGTGATGAAATACCATAGTGCCCTGGCGGTAGGTTCACCCTACCGCCAGGGGGGTTGGCGGTAGTCTGTGCGACCCTACCGCCAGAGGCCGTGGTGGTAGGGTCCTGTGTTTTATTTTTCCAAGTTCAGTTGCTTGCTTCTTTTCAAATTCAATATGACATCAATATCACAGATAGATAAGCACAACAGCAAAAAGTTTTTGCATATGAAATTATGATAACCTCACACTTATAGATAGTAAAAATGATGTATCCATTAAGTTCAACATATCAAAATAGGTTCAACTACTAACATAGGTAGCAATAACAAGACACCGAGTAGTTCAACATAAGACAACAATTTAACTTAGCAAGTTCAACATCACTAGTTCCTCCCCCTCCCCCTCTTGGCGGCACGCTCCTCGTTTGTCTTCGAGCGGCCCTCGTCCGGCTTCTTCGAGCGACGATGAGGAACCGGTTTCTGAAACGGTGATGGGCTCAGAACATCCTGGTGCAGATGAGATACCCTCTTCGCCTGGGTTGGCTGAGTCGGTTGACGTCCATCATCGTCGTCGTACTCCTCCTCATCACCTTCTCTGTCGTCACCTCCTTCCTCTTCTCCCTCTTCTTCCTCAACCGACACACATAGGTGAGATGTATGACGTCTTACCGAGCAGTAGAGGTACGCGAGGCCAGCAAATCCCCAGCTGTACCCTGCATCCCAGTCGGCCAGGAAGTCTAGGTACATCCATAGGGCGTTGTCCCCCGAGCAGTCAGGAAAGACCACCTCTGTGAGAAGAAACCACAGGTAGGCCCTTGCATACTGCTCCACGGTCCTTGGATCTGCATCTTGCGGGCATTCAGCCCGGTGGTCTAGGAGCCAAGCCAGTGCTATGTCGGATCTTCGATTACTCTTGATGGGAGGGCAGTCGCCGATGAGGGCGGTAATCCTGTCCGGCCAGTTCTTCCTATCCACGCGCCTAATGAGAGCATGGCCCTTGATCGGTAGGGCCGTGATCATGGCGAAGTCCCCGAGCGTCACCGTCATCTCACCACATGGGAGATGGAAAGAGTGCGTCTCGGGCCGCCAACGGTCCACCAACGCTGTGAGAGCCATGTGGACAAGCGTTGGTGGCATACACTTGAACTGGAGCACGAAACCCAAGATCCCAGCTCTCCTGTAATATGGCTCGTAGAGGTTGTCTTAGTTCATCTCTTTGACCTTGGTGTGACCCCTCATACGTAAGGGCGGAAGCATATGTCAATGTGCACACGAAAATAGTTAGAAAAAACTTTTGAAAAGGCAAAATTGTGATGCAACACGTTGATCAGTGCTATTTACCACTCCATTCTCGATGTAACGGGTGCGATGACCGTTATCGAATGCCGGGTCAAGCATAGTGTAATTAGTGGAGGGGATGAGAGAGGCCTTCCCCTCTTTGTTCTTGCGGGCGGCGGTAGGGGAGAAGAAGATGGGGGCTGGGTTCGTGGATGGGCCCCACGAGCCGGCTCCAGCGGGGTTATAACGGTTCGACACTTACCGCCATGGACATTGGCGGTAGGGTTGCACACCCTACCGCCGAGTCTCCTGGCGGTAGGGTCGACGGCACGAAACGGCAGTCGTTTGGTCAGGCTGACGTGGATAAGTACCCTACCGCCAGGGCACCTGGCGGTAGGCTGTGTATGTTGGGGAACGTAGTAATTTCAAAATTTTCCTACGCACACGCAGGATCATGGTGATGGCATAGCAACGAGAGGGGAGAGTGTTGTCCACGTACCCTCGTAGACCGTAAGCGGAAGCGTTATGACAACGCGGTTGATGTAGTCGTACGTCTTCACGATCCGACCGATCCAAGCACCGAACGTACGGCACCTCCGAGTTCAGCACACGTTCAGCTCGATGACGATCCCCGGGCTCCGATCCAGCAAAGCTTCGGGGATGAGTTCCGCTAGCACGACGGCGTGGTGACGATGATGATGCTCTACCGGCGCAGGGCTTTGCCTAAACTCCACGACGATATGACCGAGGTGGAATATGGTGGAGGGGGGCACCGCACACGGCTAAGGAACGATCCGTAGATCAACTTGTGTCTTTGGGGTGCCCCCTGCCCCCGTATATAAAGGAGGGAGGGGGGAGGCCGGCCGGCCCTTGTTGGGCGCGCCAGGAGGAGGAGTCCTCCTCCTAGTAGGAGTAGGACTCCTCCTTTCCTACTCCTACTAGGAGGGGAAGGAAGGGGGAGAGGAGGGGAAGGAAAGAGGGGGGCGCCGCCCCCCTCCTAGTCCAATTCGGACTAGAGGGAGAGGGGGCACGCGGCCCTTCCTGGCCGTCCCTCTCTCTTCCCACTAAGGCCCATGTGGCCCATTAACTCTCCGGGGGGGTTCCGGTAACCCTCCGGCACTCCGGTTTTCTCCGAAATCACCTGGAACACTTCCGGTGTCCGAATATAGTCGTCCAATATATCAATCTTTATGTCTCGACCATTTCGAGACTCCTCGTCATGTCCGTGATCACATCCGGGACTCCGAACAAACTTCGGTACATCAAAAGTTGTAAACTCATAATAAAACTGTCATCGTAACGTTAAGCATGCGGACCCTACGGGTTCGAGAACTATGTAGACATGACCTAGAACTATTCTTGGTCAATAACCAATAGCGGAACCTGGATGCCCATATTGGTTCCTACATATTCTACGAAGATCTTTATCGGTCAAACCGCATAACAACATACGTTGTTCCCTTTGTCATCGGTATGTTACTTGCCCGAGATTTGATCGTTGGTATCCAATACCTAGTTCAATCTCATTACCGGCAAGTCTCTTTACTCGTTCTGTAACACATCATCTTATAACTAACTCATTAGTTACAATGCTTGCAAGGCTTAGGTGATGAGTATTACCGAGAGGGCCCAGAGATACCTCTCCGACAATCGGAGTGACAAAACCTAATCTCGAAATACGCCAACTCAACATGTACCTTTGGAGACACCTGTAGTACTCCTTTATAATCACCCAGTTACGTTGTGACGTTTGGTAGTACCCAAAGTGTTCCTCCGGTAAACGGGAGTTGCATAATTCTCATAGTTACAGGAACATGTATAAGTCATGAAGAAAGCAATAGCAACATACTAAACGATCAAGTGCTAGGCTAACGGAATGGGTCATGTCAATCACATCATTCTCCTAATGATGTCCTCATTAATCAAATGACAACACATGTCTATGGTTAGGAAACATAACCATCTTTGATTAATGAGCTAGTCAAGTAGAGGCATACTAGTGACTATATGTTTGTTTATGTATTCACACATGTATCATGTTTCCGGTTAATACAATTCTAGCATGAATAATAATCATTTATCATGAAATAAGGAAATAAATAATAACTTTATTATTGCCTCTAGGGCATATTTCCTTCAGTCTCCCACTTGCACTAGAGTCAATAATCTAGTTCACATCGCTATGTGATATAACACCAATATTCACATCTGCATGTGATTAATACCCATAGTTCACATCATCATGTGATCAACACCCAAAGGGTTTACTAGAGTCAATAATCTAGTTCACATCGCTATGTGATTAACACCCAAAAGAGTACTAAGGTATGATCATGTTTTGCTCGTGAGAGAAGCTTAGTCAACGGGTCTGTCATATTCAGAGCCATATGTATTTCGCAAATATTCTATGTCCACAATGCTCTGCACGGAGCTATTCTAGCTAATTGCTCCCACTTTCAATATGTATCCAGATTGAGACTTAGAGTCATCTAGATTGGTGTAAAAGCTTGCATCGTTGTAACTTCTACGACGGGCTCTTTTATCACCTCCATAATCAAGAAACATCTCCTTAGTCCTCACTAAGGATATTCTTGACCCATGTCCAGTGATCTACTTATTAGATCAAAATTGTATTCCTTTGCCAAACACAGAGCAAGGTATACAATAGATCTGGTTCACGGCATAGCATACTTTATAGAACCTATGACTGAGGCATAGGGAATGACTTTTCATTCTCTTTCTATTTTCTGCAATGGTCGGGTCTTGAGTCTTACTCAACTTCACACCTTGTAACACAGGCAAGAACTCCTTCTTTGACTGTTCCATTTTAAACTATTTCAAAAAAATTATCAAGGTATGTACTCATTGAAAAATCTTATCAAGCGTCTTGATCTATCTATATAGATCTTGATGCTCAATGTGTAAGCAGCTTCACCGAGGTCTTGCTTTGAAAAACTCTTATTCAAGTATCCTTTCATGCTATCCAGAATTTCCATATCATTTCCAATTAACAATATGTCATCCACATATAATTTTAGAAATGCTACAGAGCTCCCACTCACTTTCTTGTAAATACAGGCTTCTTCAAAAGTCTGTATAAAACCATATGCTTTGATAAACTCATCAAAGCATATATTCCAACTCCGAGATGCTTGCACCAGTCCATAGATGGATCGCTGGAGCTTGCACAATTTGTTAGCACCTTTAGGATTGACAAAACCTTCTGGTTGCATCATATACAACTCTTCTTTAAGAAAACCATTAAGGAATGCAGTTTTGTTTATCCATTTGCCAGATTTCATAAAATGCGGTAATTGCTGACATGATTCAGACAGACTTAAGCATAGATACGAGTGAAAAACTCTCATCGTAGTCAACATCTTGAACTTGTCGAAAACCTTTTGCGACAATTCTAGCTTTGTAGATAGTAACACTATCAGCGTCCGTCTTCCTCTTGAAGATCCATTTAATCTCAATGTCTCGCCGATCATTGGGCAAGTCAATCAAAGTCCATACTTTGTTTTCATACATGGATCTTATCTCAGATCTCATGGCCTCAAGCCATTTTGCGGAATCTGGACTCACCATCGCTTCTTCATAGTTTGTAGGTTCGTCATGGTCTAGTAACATAACTTCCAGAACAGGATTACCGTACCACTCTGGTGCGGATCTTACTCTGTAAGACCTACGAGATTCTGTAGTAACTTAATCTAAAGTTTCATGATCATCATCATTAACTTCCTCACTAATTGGTGTAGTAGTCACAGGAACAGATTTCTGTGATGAACTACTTTCAAATGAGGGAGAAGGTATAATTACCTTATCAAGTTCTACTTTCCTCCCACTCACTTCTTTTGAGAGAAACTCCTTCTCTAGAAAGGATCCGTTTTTAGCAACGAATATCTTGCCTTCGGATCTGTGATAGAAGGTGTACCCAACAGTTTCCTTTGGGTGTTCTATGAAGACGCACTTCTCCGATTTGGGTTTGAGCTTATCAGGATGAAACTTTTTTTCACATAAGCATCACAGCCCCAAACTTTTAAGAAACGACAACTTGGGTTTCTTGCTAAACCAAAGTTCATATGGTGTCGTCTCAACGGATTTAGATGGTGCCCTTTTAACGTGAATGCAGCTGTCTCTAATGCATAATCCCAAAACGATATTGGTAAATCGGTAAGAAACATCATAGATCGCACCATATCAAGTAAAGTACGATTACGATGTTCGGACACACCATTACGCTGTGGTGTTCCAGGTGGCGTGAGCTGTGAAACTATTCCACATTGTTTTAATTGAAGACCAAACTCGTAACTCAAAAAAAAAAATTCTCCGCGATCAGATCGCAGAAACTTTATTTTCTTGTTACGATGATTTTTCCACTTCACTCTGAAATTCTTTGAACCTTTCAACTATTTCAGACTTATGTTTCATCAAGTAGATATACCCATATCTGCTCAAATCATCTTGTGAAGGTCAGAAAATAACGATACTTGCCACGAGCATCAACACTCATTGGATCACATACATCGGTATGTATTATTTCCAATAAGTCAGTAGCTTGTTCCATTGTTCCGGAGAACGGAGTTTTAGTCATCTTGCCCAAAAGGCACGGTTCGCAAGCATCAAATCATTCATAACCAAGTGATTCCAAAAATCCATCTTTATGGAGTTTCTTCATGCGCTTTACACCGATATGACCCAAACGGCAGTGTCACAAACAAGTTACACTATCATTATTAACTTTGCATCTTTTGGCATCAATATTATGAATATGTGTATAACTACGATCGAGATCCAACAAACTATTGTCATTGGGTGTATAACCATCGAAGGTTTTATTCATGTAAACAGAACAACAATTATTCTTTGATTTTAAATGAATAACCGTATTGCAATAAACATGATCAAATCATATTCATGCTCAACGCAAACACCAAATAGCATTTATTTAGGTTCAACACTAATCCCGAAAGTATAGGGAGTGTGCGATGATGATCATATCAATCTTGGAACCACTTCCAACATACATCGTCACTTCACCCTCAACTAGTTTCTGTTTATTCTGTAACTCCTGTTTCGAGTTACTAATCTTAGCAACTGAACAAGTATCAAATACTCAGGGGTTACTATAAACACTAGTAAGGTACACATCAATAACATGTATATCAAATATACCCTTGTTCACTTTGCCATCCTTCTTATCCACCAAATATTCAAGGCATTTCCGCTTCTAGTGACTATTTCCTTTGCGGTATAATCACTCAGTTTCAGGCTTTGGTCCAGCTTTGGGCTTCTTCGCGGGAGTGACAACTTGCTTGCCATTGTGCTTGAAGTTCCCTATCTTTCCCTTTGCCCTTTTCTTGAAACTAGTGGTCTTGTCAATCATCAACACTTGATGCTCTTTCTTGATTTCTACCTTCGTCGATTTCAGCATCACGAAGAGCTTGGGAATCGTTTTCGCCATCCCTTGCATTATAGTTCATCACGAAGTTCTACTAACTTGGTGGTGGTGACTAGACAATTCTGTCAATCACTATCTTATCTGGAAGATTAACTCCCACTTGATTCAAGCGATTGTAGTACCAGACAATCTAAGCACATGCTCACTAGTTGAGCGATTCTCCTCCATCTTTTAGCTATAGAACTTGTTGGAGACTTCATATCTCTCAACTTGGGTATTTGCTTGAAATATTAACTTCAAGTCCTGGAACATCTCATATGGTCCATGACATTCAAAACGTCTTTGAAGTCCCGATTCTAAGCCATTAAGCATGGTGCACTAAACTATCAAGTAGTCATCATATTGAGCTAGCTAAACGTTCATAACGTCTGCATCTGCTCCTGCAATAGGTCTGTCACCTAGCGGTGCATTAAGGACATAATTCTTCTATGCAGTAATGAGGATAAACCTCAGGTCACGGATCCAATCCGCATCATTGCTACTAACATCTTTCAACACAATTTTCTCTAGGAACATATCAAAATAAACATATGAAAGCAACAACGCAAGCTATTGATCTACAACATAATTTGCAAAATACTACCAGGACTAAGTTCATGATAAATTAAAGTTCAATTAATCATATTACTTAAGAACTCCCACCTAGAAAGACATCCCTCTAATCCTCTAAGTGATTACATGATCCAAATCAACTAAACCATAACCGATCATCACGTGAAATGGAGTAGCTTTCAATGGTGAACATCATTATGTTGATCATATCTACTATATGATTCACGCTCGACCTTTCGGTCTCCGTGTTCCGAGGCCATATCTGCATATGCTAGGCTCGTCAAGTTTAACCTGAGTATTCCGCGTGTGCAAAACTGTCTTGCACCCGTTGTAGATGGACGTAGAGCTTATCACACCTGATCATCACGTGGTGTCTGGGCACGACGAACTTTGGCAATGGTGCATACTCAGGGAGAACACTTCTTGATAATTTTAGTGAGAGATCATCTTAAAATGCTACCGTCAATCAAAGCAAGATAAGATGCATAAAGGATAAACATCACATGCAATCAATATAAGTGATATGATATGGCCATCATCATCTTGTGCTTGTGATCTCCATCTCCGAAGCACCGTCGTGATCACCATCGTCACCGGCGCGACACCTTGATCTCCATCGTAGCATCGTTGTCGTTACACCATCTATTGCTTCTACGACTATCGCTACCGCTTAGTGATAAAGTAAATCAATTATAGGGCGTTTGCATTTCATACAATAAAGCGACAACCATATGGCTCCTGCCAGTTGCCGATAACTTCGGTTACAAAACATGATCATCTCATACAATAAAATATATCATCGCGTCTTGACCATATCACATCACAACATGCCCTGGAAAAACAAGTTAGACGTCCTCTACTTTGTTGTTGCAAGTTTTACGTGGCTGCTACGGGCTTAGCAAGAACCATTCTTACCTACGCATCAAAAACCACAACGATAGTTTGTCAAGTTGGTGCTGTTTTAACCTTTGCAAGGACCGGGCGTAGCCACACTCGATTCAGCTAAAGTGAGAGAGACAGACACCCGCCGGTCACCTTTAAGCAACGAGTGCTCATAGCGGTGAAACCAGTCTCGCGTAAGCATACACGTAATGTCGGTCCGGGCCGCTTCATCTCACAATACCGCCGAACCAAAGTATGACATGCTGGTAAGCAGTATGACTTATATCGCCCACAACTCACTTGTGTTCTACTCGTGCATATAACATCAACGCATAAAACCTGGCTCGGATGCCACTGTTGGGGAATGTAGTAATTTCAAAATTTTCCTACGCACACGCAAGATCATGGTGATGGCATAGCAACGAGAGGGGAGAGTGTTATCCATGTACCCTCGTAGACCGTAAGCGGAAGCGTTATGACAACGCGGTTGATGTAGTTGTACGTCTTCACGATCCGACCGATCCAAGCACCGAACGTACGGCACCTCCGAGTTCAGCACACGTTCAGCTCGATGACGATCCCCGGGCTCCGATCCAGCAAAGCTTCGGGGATGAGTTCCGTCAGCACGACGGCGTGGTGACGATGATGATGCTCTACCGGCGCAGGGCTTTGCCTAAACTCCGCGACGATATGACCGAGGTGGAATATGGTGGAGGGGGGCACCGCACACGGCTAAGGAACGATCTGTAGATCAACTTGTGTCTTTGTGGTGCCCCCTGCCCCCGTATATAAAGGAGGGAGGGGGGAGGCTGGCCGGCCCTTGTTGGGCGCGCCAGGAGGAGGAGTCCTCCTCCTAGTAGGAGTAGGACTCCTCCTTTCCTACTCCTACTAGGAGGGGAAGGAAGGGGGAGAGGAGGGGAAGGAAAGAGGGGGGCGCCGCCCCCCCCCCTCCTAGTCCAATTCGGACCAGAGGGAGAGGGGGGGCGCGGCCCTTCCTGGCCGCCCCTCTCTCTTCCCACTAAGGCCCATGTGGCCCATTAACTCCCCGGGGGGGTTCCGGTAACCCTCCGGCACTCCGGTTTTCTCCGAAATCACCCGGAACACTTCCGGTGTCCGAATATAGTCGTCCAATATATCAATCTTTATGTCTCGACCATTTCGAGACTCCTCGTCATGTCCGTGATCACATCCGGGACTCCGAACAAACTTCGGTACATCAAAACTTGTAAACTCATAATAAAACTGTCATCGTAACATTAAGCGTGCGGACCCTACGGGTTCGAGAACTATGTAGACATGACCTAGAACTATTCTTGGTCAATAACCAATAGCGGAACCTGGATGCCCATATTGGTTCCTACATATTCTACGAAGATCTTTATCGGTCAAACCGCATAACAACATACGTTGTTCCCTTTGTCATCGGTATGTTACTTGCCCGAGATTTGATCGTCGGTATCCAATACCTAGTTCAATCTCGTTACCGGCAAGTCTTTTTACTCGTTCTGTAACACATCATCTTATAACTAACTCATTAGTTACAATGCTTGCAAGGCTTAGGTGATGAGTATTACCGAGAGGGCCCAGAGATACCTCTCCGACAATCGGAGTGACAAAACCTAATCTCGAAATACGCCAACTCAACATGTACCTTCAGAGACACCTGTAGTACTCCTTTATAATCACCCAGTTACGTTGTGACGTTTGGTAGTACCCAAAGTGTTCCTCCGGTAAACAGGAGTTGCATAATTCTCATAGTTACAGGAACATGTATAAGTCATGAAGAAAGCAATAGCAACATACTAAACGATCAAGTGCTAGGCTAACGGAATGGGTCATGTCAATCACATCATTCTCCTAATGATGTGACCTCATTAATCAAATGACAACACATGTCTATGGTTAGGAAACATAACCATCTTTGATTAATGAGCTAGTCAAGTAGAGGCATACTAGTGACTATATGTTTGTTTATGTATTCACACATGTATCATGTTTCCGGTTAATACAATTCTAGCATGAATAATAATCATTTATCATGAAATAAGGAAATAAGTAATAACTTTATTATTGCCTCTAGGGCATATTTTCTTCAGTGTAACCCAACCGCCAGAGACCCTGGCGGTAAGAAAAAGCGTCAAATCCCGAAAAAATTTCAAACCGGAGTCAGATCCTGAATTTGTATGCCAAAAGGGTCAAAACACGAAATTTAACCTCCCCTGCCAAGTGGAAGTTCAATTTCGCTTGCAAGGTCGGTCACCTTGGTGTTCAGGTCACTGTGATGTCGGGCCGCTGCGTCCAGCTGCACAACGAGTACATGCCCTACAGGGTGTACACCCCCGACCTGGTCTGGCCTTGGTCTGCCAGGCGCCTAAACCCAAAGCGAGCCTGCACTTTTGCAGCTCGGGTTGCTGCATCCAGTTGCTAGCTTCCATATGAATGAGTAGAGAAAAGTTAAAGAGGAGAGAGAACGACGAATAAAACGTGTGGTGGTGGTTACTTCTAGGATATAAGATGGAGAGACAAAGCCAAAAGGTGTGGTGTATAAACATGCATGGTTTTGTGTATAAAAAATACTATTTGTTTGCAAAAAAAGCATGCTACTTTCATTCTACGGACAGTGAACTAGTTATTTTTTTCAATTGATGGGTGTTATTGATCTTACGGGAGTACCAAAACCCAACTAGCCACACAAAAATGATGTTTTAGAAAGTAGAATCCCAAGTTCAAAGGATGTTGTTGAGCAATTCATGCATTTAGGAAAACATAGTTTCAAAGATGTTTACTAAAAACTAAGATTGTTTGAACACGTGAAATAGGGAGGTTTGGAAAAATCAAAGAACTACAAAAAAAAGTAGAATTTCATGTCTAAAAAGATGGGGAGGTCAAAAGCACTAAAAAATAAAAATAAAAATCATCGCCAAGTAACACTGAAAGTGAAAAAAATTACTAGTGAAGTTCGAATGAGAAGCAAAAGCTTCGTCAAAAAGATATAATTTAACCCTTTTTTAAGAAGTGAAGTTCAGAAATAACAAAAGGTGAAGGTCCAACTATTCAATTCTAGCGAAAAAAACTCACATATTTTTCTGTTACTATAAGAATTAAACAAAAAAATCAAATTAAATTAACAGAGCAATTCGATGTTTATGTACCAAGAAGAAAACTAGCCTCATCGAGAAAAATGTTTACTTTGAAAATTAATAAATCGGAGTGTTCGGAAAAATGAGAAAACAAAGATGTGACAGTCATATGTTTGTAAAAAAATCCATTGATTTTCCTTTTAAAATAATAGGCCAAAAAAATAAAATTTTAAAAACGTCCTATGAAGGTCAAACTAAGAGCAGTTCATTTTTTATTAAAAATGGTATTTCTCTATTTCTAAAAAACGTAGAAATTCAAATTTTAAACTTGATCATTTTGAAAATTATCAAAAGCTGGATTTCCTCGTTTCTAGAAAAAATTATTATTGTAGAAGTTCAAATCAACGGTGAAATAAAAGTTCATAGTTCTTGCCCTGAGTTATTTGTACACATTTCCTCCAAAAATATGTACAAAGAAGTTAAGTACTTTCTAGAGAGTTCGTGTATTACTATCCAGTGTGCACGTATAATTTCTATGTGTATCTATTTGTACGCCATGGGCAGGCTATGTTCTTATTCAGTAGGTTCCCAAAGAATAAAAACCAACTAATATATATGTCATTCCAAAAGAATAAAAAAATCAACAAACAAATCCATGGGTATTGCAAAAGAAAAACTTTGAGTTAACATGACGAGAAACGGAAAGTTCAAGGGTGAAACCTTGGGAGGTTCAGAGAAGAAGTTAAAAAAGGTTTGATGTTTATTGTAAAACTATGATTTTCCCCGTTACTAAAGAATAAACCAAGTAATTCAAATTAAGAAATAGAGCAATTAAAATTACAAAACAGTGAAGTTCAAATTGAAATAATGCAGTGGTTTGATGTTTATTACAAACCTAGGATTTTTCCTGTTACAAATGATTATCACCAAGAAGTCCAAATTAGAAAAACCAAGAAGTTCATTTTTTTTAAATAGAGTAGTTCAATGTATATGAAAAAGTCAGGTTTTCCTCGTTACTAAAAAATAAACCAAGAAGTTTAATTTCAAAAAACAGAGCAGTTCGATATTTATTACAAAAACTTGATTTTTTTTCCATTACTAACGAATAAACCAAGAAGTTCGACATTTACTAAAAAAATCCAATTTTTGCGTTTTCTAAAAGTACACAAAGAGGTTCAAAAATTGAAATGACAAAAAATAACGTCCGACCTTCAATTGTCTGTAATTCGACGTATACACAAAAATGTGACAGAAGTTCATAGTGAAAACAATGAGAAGTTCAAGTACTGCAAGGAATGCATTCAGGTGATATATAAAAGTATAGAAAAGTAAAATCTTAAAAGGTTTGTTGACAGAAGTTCAAGTGCTTTGTCCGGGGAAGTTCAAAAATTGTTGCAAGGGAGGTTCACCTTGTATTTCCATGTTTAATTTTTTCCGTATAAAAATCGAATACAATTCTTTACTCAAAATATAAAAAAGTGAAGTTCAAATTGAAATAACACAGAAGTTCAGAGTTTATTAAAACCTAGGCTTTACCTGTTTAAAAAAAACAATGCCACTTTTTGCACTTTTAAAAACAACTCATAAACAAAAGAATGGTTGCTAGAAGTTCAAGTGCTCGGCGAGAGAAAGTTCAAAAAATTCTTGTGACAGAGGTTCACCGTGTATTTAAATGTCCAAAATACATTAAAAAATATGTTGTTTTTTGTGTTTTCAAATAATTCGCTCAAACCAGAGAGAAGTTCAAAGTGATAACAACCGAAAGTTCACGTACTACATGATGTGTATTTCATATAAGAAAAAATACAAAAATAGTGAAACATGGTGAAGTTCAAACAGAGATGCCCCAGAAGTTCAACTACTTCACGTAGTGCAAAAAAACACCACGTAAAAAATCAGCACGTCAAAAACAGAGTGAAGTTCGAACAGACACGTCCTAGAAGTTCAACTACATCACACAGTGCAAAAAAACAACACGTTAAAAACAGTGTGAAGTTCAAATAGACATGCATGAGAAGTTCAACTACTTCACGCAGTGTATTTCCATTCGCGATGAAGGCAGAAATCATGATCCCGTCATTTTCTAATTTACTTCAAAATAGAAGGAAATCATGTGTGTAAGTTCAAGTCCTTCGTCGGAGAAAATTCAAAAAATTATTGTGAGAGAGATTTGTACAAAAGCAATATCATTTGTGTGACACTAACAAATGGATGAAAAAATTACAAGCAAAAATACATCACAGAAGTTCAACTGAAAACAATAGGAAGTTCAACTAGTACACTGAATGAATTTCACATGAAAAACTTTTAAAACCGTTGCGAGTATGAAAAAGTGATCAACACGGGAAAGTTACATGTCTACAGCAGCTTTCCATCGGTATATCACTTGCTCAATTCTGGTGAGTGTTTCGGTGCGTGGATGGAGAGCTACAGGCAAAAAAATCACGTGAAAAACAGAGTGAAGTTCAAGGTTTCATACCGAGAAGTTCAGGTACTGCAAGCGATGCATTTTTGACGAATCTGTTTCGCGATAAAGGCAGAACGAATGATCTCGTCGTTTTTGAAATTACTTGAAAATGGTTGGGAATTAGAGAAAACTGTCAACATAAGAAAGTTTTGCATTTTCCGTAGCTTTTCAACGGTATATTATTTGCGCCATTCCAATAAAGTTTGTACAAAATACGGCGAACATACATTTTTCGCCATTTTCGAAACTGACTTAAAACTGTAAAGAACTGGGAGAAATAATACATACCAAAAAGTTTCGCATTTGTTCAGGCTTTCCAATGCCATATCATTTGCTGCATTCAGACGCACGATTAAAAAATTAGCTTGAAAATACGAACTCGATAGGACTTGTACCATTTTCTAAATTACTCTTAAACCGTTCAAAATTAGAAAAAACTTTCAAAATGAAAGAGTAGCGCATTTTCATAAGCTTTCCAATGCCGTATCATATGCCTCAATTGGATTAGCCGTTTAGAAATGACGTCGAAAATACGAACTCAGCTGTTCGGTTTGTGAAATTTTACGTTTTTTCAAATTACTCTTTAACCATAGAGAATTAGAGAAAACTTTCAACATGTGGAAGTAGCGGTTTTGCAGCAGCTTTCCGACACCATATTATATGCCTCATTCCGATAAACAATTTAGAAATGCAATTGAAAATATGATTCACGTTTTTTGTGTGAAGAAAAACGGTTTTCAAAACTGCTCTTAAACCGCTTACATTTTGCCAAAAATTAAAGTTGGGTCATGATACTGGTGTCCATAGCTTTCCAACGGTAATATCGCAAGCCCCATTTGGGCAATGTTGACGGAAGTTCAACCTAGTTCACAGGGAAGTTCAACGTACTACTAGCGGGGCAGGTCAGGTTGTGATCAGAATATTATTCTCATCCCGTGATCAGAATAGTGTTTATATATATATATATATATATCATCGAATGTCTCACAACCAACACCATTAATTATTCACACATACACATGTATATACATATACAATTTCTCCTACATATGTTGCATTGGTGCCTCCGGAGCACGATGACAAGTGGTTCATGGGGGCGGTAGCGGGTAATAGTATTCTCCTTTGGGATCTGTGGCCTGATCGAGCAAAAATCCGGCTATTTCCTCTTGAAGTGCTAGTATGCGGTCCGATGGTAGGAGCTTATCCCGCACCTCTCTGAACTGTTAAGAAGGAGATCAATATGCATGTGTGTTAGTTGTGTGACTAGATATCGATAATGGTGTGAATAGTGTTCTGACAAACGTACCCAATCCTGTCTATCGGATCTGCTCCTTTCGCACGTCATCATGCGAATATTCTCGCAAACGTAGAATGCACACAGATTATTCCCCGGCGCCTGCTTCAGGGCCTTTACGAGAATGAAATTGAATCATGTAATGATTAATCAAGCATGATAATTAATTAATGATATTGAAACAAGAATTAAAGAGATGGTAGCTAGCTAGTACTACTTAATTACTTACCTTTGGTCGATGCCAAAACAACTTTTTTGCCACTTGCCTGGAGTCACCTTGATGAACTTTGCCCATGCCCTGCCCGCCGGCAAAGAAAATTAATAAAGGGGTTATTAAATAGTTCATATCAGGAAATGACAAACAAATAATAGGCCGAGATATAGTTAATAATGATTGAAATTACCTGTTGACTATCCCCTTCACGATGGTGAAGTCTTTATCTGCTTTAGTTAGTGAGTCCAGTAATTCAACTTTTCCTTCATCAACTTTGATGTCTAACAAGACCCAGTGCCAACTGCATGCGCACACGTTTGCATGTCTTAATTAAGCGGGCATGTGCATAAAATTAATCAACTACCGTAAATCGTATACACTTAATTATTAACATCTAGCTAGCTAGTAAGCAAAAATAGAATTTGTAGTACAAGACAGTGTGACTCACGGGAAGTTGTAAGGAAGTAGTATATCTTCATTGGTATTCAGGCGCTTCAAGAACTCTAGCATGCTTTCCTCTACACCTTCTTGATAATATGAAATCTGCCATATGTCCTCATTAATGGTATTTGGGTCAATGAACCCAATGCCATAGCGTCTAGATTTTTTCATTTCATACATCTTCATCCTGCATATAATAACACAGAAAAAGAATATAGTGAGGATAATTACATGTAATGATTGATCAAAATTATCACTACATAACTAGCTTGAGACTTAAATTGTGGAAAGAAATCACTTACAGACAATAGCAACTGACGATAGACTTGTCGAGTGCGTCTTGATTGTATAACTGAAATAGTTCTGGATACTCAATGGCCAGAGCTTTCTCATGGTAATAATGCTCATGCTTGACATTCACCATGAGGGACTCTCGATTGGAAATCTTGGTAATGTTCATGTACCATTGATGCAATTCATACATTCTCGTTGGGAGGTCCTTGACCTTGTCTGGATGGACCAAAGGTTGGCCCCGGACATATTTCCATTTTATTTCTGATTCTCTAAGCAGAGGCATGGGCTCGATTTCGAGGAGTTGTCCAACAGAGATATTGAGCATTTGAGCCTGCATTATATGATCCTCCGTTATTACCACATCGCCCTGCTGGAGAACGCTAACGGTTTTCCCACAATAATATTTGGCGCGCGTACTCCTCTCATGTGTTGTTGGCACAACAGGCGGGGGGATCGCTTGCGCCACCTGTTCTCCCAACTAGGGAACGGTTTTCCCGCATTTTTTGCCAGCTGCTTGTTGGCTCGAGCTCGCTTCCTTCTTTAGCCGTTCTCGATGTAGTTTCCTGATTTGGCGCTCATAGTCCGAGTCAATAGGCTTGGGAGCTGGTTCTCTAGCCATATGAATGAAGTGGTCAATTACTTTCTCAGGCACTTTCTCCTTTGGCGGCAGTGCCGGTTTCGGTCCAAAATGGGTGTCCACTTTGTTGGGGAACGTTGCAGAAAATAAAAAAATTCTACGCTTTCACCAAGATCAATCTATGAGTTCATCTAGCAACGAGAGAAAGGAGTGCATCTACATACCCTTGTAGATCGCGAGCGGAAGAGTTCAAGAGAACGGGGTTGAGGGAGTCGTACTCCTCGTGATCCAAATCACCGATGATCCTAGTGCTGAACGGATAGCACCTCTGCGTTCAACACACATACGGTTGAGGAAGACGTCTCCTCCTTCTTGATCCAGCAAGGGGGAAGGAGAGGTTGACAGAGATCCAGCAGCACGACGGCGTGGTGGTGGATGCAGCAGCAATCTCGGCAGAGCTTCGTCGAGCTTCTACGAGAGGGAGAGGTGCAGCAAGGGGGAAGGGAGGCGCCAAGAGCATGGGTGCAGCTGCCCTCCCTCTCCCTCTTTATATAGGCCCCCTAGGGGGGCGCCGGCCCTAGGAGATGGGATCTCCAAGTGGGGGCGGCGTCCAGGGGGGAAACTTGCCCCCCAAGCCAGGTGGAGGCGCCCCCACCCCTAGGGTTTCCAACCCTAGGCGCGGGGGGGGGCAAGGGGGGGGGCGCACCAGCCCACTTGGGGCTGGTTCCCCTCCCACTTCAGCCCATGGGGCCCTCCGGGATAGGTGGCCTCACCCGGTGGACCCCCGGGACCCTTCCGGTGGTTCCGGTACAATACCGGTGACCCCCGAAACTTTCCCGATGGCCGAAACCTGACTTCCTATATATAATTCTTCACCTCCGGACCATTCCGGAACTCCTCGTGACATCCGGGATCTCATCTGGGACTCCGAAGAACTTTGGGGTTACTGCATGCGAATATATCTACAACCCTAGTGTCACCGAACCTTAAGTGTGTAGACCCTACGGGTTCGGGAGACATGCAGACATGACCGAGACGCCTCTCCGGTCAATAACCAACAGCGGGATCTGGATACCCATGTTGGCTCCCACATGCTCCTCGATAATCTCATCGGATGAACCACGATGTCGAGGATTCAATCAACCCCGTATACAATTCCCTTTGTCAATCGGTACGTTACTTGCCCGAGACTCGATCGTCGGTATCCCAGTACCTCGTTTAATCTCATTACCGGCAAGTCACTTTATTCGTACCGTAATGCATGATCCTGTGACCATACACTTGGTCACATTGAGCTCATTATGATGATGCATTACTGAGTGGGCCCAGAGATACCTCTCCGTCATACGGAGTGACAAATCCCAGTCTCGATTCGTGCCAACCCAACAGACACTTTCGAAGATACCCGTAGTGCACCTTTATAGTCACCCAGTTACGTTGTGACGTTTGGCACACCCAAAGAACTCCTACGGTATCCGGGAGTTGCACAATCTCATGGCCTAAGGAAATGATACTTGACATTTGGAAAAGCTCTAGCTAAACGAACTACACGATCTTTGAGCTATGCTTAGGATTGGGTCTTGTCCATCACATCATTCTCCTAATGATGTGATCCCGTTATCAATGACATCCAATGCCCATAGTCAGGAAACCATGACTGTTTGTTGATCAACGAGCTAGTCAACTAGAGGCTTACTAGGGACATGTTGTGGTCTATGTATTCACACGTGTATTACGATTTCCGGATAACACAGTTATAGCATGAATAACAGACAATTATCATGAACAAAGAAATATAATAATAACCATTTTATTATTGCCTCTAGGGCATATTTCCAACAGTCTCCCACTTGCACTAGAGTCAATATTCTAGTTACATTGTGATGAATCGAACACCCATAGCGTTCTGGTGTTGATCATGTTTTGCCCTAGGGAGAGGTGTAGTCAACGGATCTGCTACATTCAGGTCCGTATGTACTTTACAAATATCTATGCCTCCATCTTGAGCATTTTCATGTATGGAGTTGAAGCGACACTTGATGTGCCTGGTCTTCTTGTGAAACATGGGCTCCTTGGCAAGTGCAATAGCTCCAGTGTTGTCACAGAAGAGTGTGATCGGCCCCGACACATTGGGTATGACTCCTAGGTCGGTGATGAACTCCTTCACCCAGATTGCTTCATGTGCTGCCTCCAAGGCTGCCATGTACTCTGCTTCACATGTAGATCCCGCCACGACGCTTTGCTTGCAACTGCAGCAGCTTACTGCCCCACCATTCAAAATATACACGTATCCGGTTTGTGACTTAGAGTCATCCAGATCTGTGTCGAAGCTAGCGTCGACGTAACCCTTTACGATGAGCTCTTCATCACCTTCATAAACGAGAAACATATCATTAGTCCTTTTCTGGTACTTTAGGATGTTCTTGACCGCTGTCCAGTGTTCCTTGCCAGGATTACTTTGGTACCTTCCTACCAAACTTACGGCAAGGTTTACATCAGGTCTGGTACACAGCATGGCATACATAATAGACCCTGTGGCTGAGGCATAGGGGATGACACTCATCTCTTCTTTATCTTCTGCCGTGGTCGGGCATTGAGCCGAGCTCAATCTCACACCTTGCAATACAGGCAAGAACCCTTTCTTGGAATGATCCATATTGAACTTCTTCAATATCTTATCAAGGTATGTGCTTTGTGAAAGACCTATGAGGCGTCTCGATCTATCCCTATAGATTTTGATGCCTAATATGTAAGCAGCTTCTCCAAGGTCCTTCATTGAAAAACACTTATTCAAGTAGGCCTTAATGTTGTCCAAAAGTTCTATATCATTTCCCATCAAAAGTATGTCATCTACATATAATATGAGAAATGCTACAGAGCTCCCACTCACTTTCTTGTAAACGCGGGCTTCTCCATAAGTCTGCATTAACCCAAACGCTTTGATCATCTCATCAAAGCGAATGTTCCAACTCCGAGATGCTTGCACCAGCCCATAAATGGATCCTGGAGCTTGCATACCTTGTTAGCATTCTCAGGGTCGACAAAACCTTCCGGCTGCATCATATACAGTTCTTCCTTAAGATGGCCGTTAAGGAATGTCGTTTTGACGTCCATTTGCCATATCTCATAATCATAGTATGCGGCAATTGCTAACATGATTCAGACGGACTTTAGCCTCGCTACGGGAGAGAATGTCTCATCGTAGTCAACCCCTTGAACTTGTCGATAACCCTTAGCGACAAGTCAAGCTTTATAGATGGTAACATTACCATCCGCGTCCGTCTTCTTCTTAAAGATCCATTTTTTTTCTATCGCTCGCCGATCATCGGGCAAGTCTGTCAAAGTCCATACTTCGTTTTCATACATGGATCCTATCTCGGATTGCATGGCTTCAAGCCATTTGTTGGAATCTGGGCCCGCCATCACTTCTTCATAGTTTGAAGGTTCACCGTTGTCTAACAACATGATTTCCAGGACAGGGTTGCCATACCACTCTGGTGTGGAACGTGTCCTAGTGGACCTACGAAGTTCAGTAGTAACTTGATCCGAAGTACCTTGATCATCATCATTAACTTCCTCTTCGGTTGGTGCTGGCACCACAGGAACATATTCCTGAGCTGCGCTACTCACTGGTTCAAGAGGTAGTACTTCATCAAGTTCCACCTTCCTCCCACTTAATTCTTTCGAGAGAAACTCTTTCTCTAGAAAGGAACCATTCTTGGCAACAAAGATCTTGCCTTCGGATCTGAGGTAGAAGGTATACCCAATGGTTTCCTTAGGGTATCCTATGAAGACGCATTTTTCCGACTTGGGTTCGAGCTTTTCAGGTTGAAGTTTCTTGACATAAGCATCGCATCCCCAAACTTTTAGAAACGACAGCTTAGGTTTCTTCCCAAACCATAATTCATACGGTGTTGTCTCAACGGATTTAGACGGTGCCCTATTTAAAGTGAATGTAGTTGTCTCTAGAGCGTATCCCCAAAATGATAGCGGTAAATCGATAAGAGACATCATAGATCGCACCATATCCAATAAAGTGCGATTACGACGTTCGGACACACCGTTACGCTGAGGTGTTCCGGGCGGCGTGAGCTGTGAAATGATTCCACATTTCCTCAAGTGTGTACCAAATTCGTGACTTAAGTATTCTCCTCCACGATCTGATCGTAAGAATTTTATCTTTCGGTCACGTTGATTCTCTACCTCATTCTGAAATTCCTTGAACTTTTCAAAGGTCTCAGACTTGTGTTTCATTAAGTAGACATACTCATATCTACTCAAGTCATCTGTGAGAGTGAGAACATAACGATATCCTCCGCGAGCCTCAATGCTCATTGGACCGCACACATCGGTATGTATGATTTCCAACAAGTTGGTTGCTCGCTCCATTGTTCCGGAGAACGGAGTCTTGGTCATTTTGCCCAAAAGGCATGGTTCGCACGTGTCAAACGATTCATAATCAAGAGACTCTAAAAGTCCATCGGCATGGAGCTTCTTCATGCGCTTGACACCAATGTGACCAAGGCGGCAGTGCCACAAGTATGTGGGACTATCGTTATCAACTTTAAATCTTTTGGCATCTACACTATGAACATGTGTAATATTACGTTCGAGATTCATTAAGAATAAACCATTGACCATCGGAGCATGACCATAAAACATATCTCTCATATAAATCGAACAACCATTATTCTCAGACTTAAATGAGTAGCCATCTCGAATTAAACGAGATCCTGATACAATGTTCATGCTCAAACTTGGCACTAAATAACAATTATTAAGGTTCAAAACTAATCCCGTAGGTAAATGTAGAGGCAGTGTGCCGACGGCGATCACATCGACTCTGGAACCATTCCCGACGCGCATCGTCACCTCGTCCTTCGCCAGTCTCCGTTTATTCCGCAGCTCCTGCTGTGAGTTACAAATATGAGCAACGGCACCGGTATCAAATACCCAGGAGTTACTACGAGTACTGGTAAGGTACACATCAATCACATGTATATCAAATATACCTTTGGTGTTGCCGGCCTTCTTATCCGCTAAGTATTTGGGGCAGTTCCGCTTCCAGTGACCCTTCCCCTTGCAATAAAAGCACTCAGTCTCAGGCTTGGGTCCATTCTTTGACTTCTTCCCGGTAACTGGCTTACCAGGCACGGCAACATCTTTGCCGTCTTTCTTGAAGTTCTTCTTACCCTTGCCCTTCTTGAACTTAGTGGTCTTATTGACCATCAACACTTGATGTTCTTTCTTGATTTCAGCCTCTGCTGACTTCAGCATCGAGAACACTTCAGGAATGGTCTTTTCCATTCCCTGCATGTTGTAGTTCATCACAAAGCTCTTGTAGCTTGGTGGGAGCGACTGGAGGATTCTGTCAATGACCGCCTCATCTGGGAGGTTAATGTTCAGCTGGGTCATACGGTTGTGCAACCCAGACATCTTCAGGATGTGCTCACTGACAGAACTGTTTTCCTCCATCTTACAACTGTAGAACTTGTCGGAGACATCATATCTCTCGACCCGGGCATGAGCTTGAAAAACTAGTTTCAGCTCTTCGAACATCTCATATGCTCCGTGATGCTCAAAACGCTTTTGGAGCCCCGGTTCTAAGCTGTAAAGCATGCCGCACTGAACGAGGGAGTAATCATCAGCGCGAGACTGCCAAGCATTCATAATGTCTTGGTTCTCTGGGACGGGAGCGTCACCTAGCGGTCCTTCTAGGACATATTGTTTCCTGGCAGCTATGAGGATGATCCTCAGGTTCCGGACCCAGTCCGTATAGTTGCTGCCATCATCTTTCAGCTTGGTTTTATCTAGGAACACGTTGAAGTTCATGTTGACATTAGCGTTGGCCATTGATCTACAAGACATATTTGCAAAGGTTTTAGACTAAGTTCATGATAATAAAGTTCTAATCAAATTATGAACTCCCACTTAGATTAGACATCCCTTTAGTCATCTAAGTGTTACACGATCTGAGTCGACTAGCCCGTGTCCGATCATCACGTGAGACGGACTAGTCATCGTCGGTGAACATTCTCATGTTGATCGTATCTTCTATACGATTCGTGTTCGACCTTTCGGTCTCCGTGTTCCGAGGCCATGTCTGCACATGCTAGGCTCGTCAAGTTAACCCTAAGTGTTTTCGCTGTGTAAAACTGTCTTACACCCATTGTATGTGAACGTAAGAATCCATCACACCCGATCATCACGTGGTGCTTAGAAACGACGAACTGTAGAAACGGTGCACAGTTAGGGGAGAACAGTTCTTGAAATTTTATAAGGGATCATCTTATTTACTACCGTCGTCCTAAGTAAACAAGATGCATAATACATAATAAACATCACATGCAATTATATAGTTGTGACATGATATGGCCAATATCATATAGCTCCATTGATCTTCATCTTCGGGGCTCCATGATCATCTTGTCACCGGCTTGACACCATGATCTCCATCATCATGATCTCCATCATCGTGTCTTCTTGAAGTTGTCACGCCAACGACTACTTCTACTTCTATGACTAACGTTTAGCAATAAAGTAAAGTAGTTTACATGACGTTATTCAATGACACGCAGGTCATACAAAAAATAAAGACAACTCCTATGGCTCCTGCCGGTTGTCATACTCATCGACATGCAAGTCGTGAATCCTATTACAAAGAACATGATCTCATACATCACAATTCATCATTCATCACAACTTCTGGCCATATCACATCACATGATCAATCGCTGCAAAAACAAGTTAGACGTCCTCTAATTGTTGTTGCATCTTTTACGTGGCTGCAATTGGGTTCTAGCAAGAACGTTTTCTTACCTACGAATCACCACAACGTGATTTTGTCAACTTCTATTTACCCTTCATAAGGGCCCTGTTCATCGATTCCGCTCCAACTAAGGTGGGAGAGACAGACACCCGCCAGCCACCTTATGCAACTAGTGCATGTCAATCGGTGGAACCGGTCTCACGTAAGCGTACGTGTAAGGTTGGTCCGGGCCGCTTCATCCCACAATACCGTTACGCTGAGGTGTTCCAATTTCCTTAAGTTGTGAAACGATTCCACATTTCCTTAAGTGTGTACCAAATTCGTGACTTAAATATTCTCCTCCACGATCTGATCATAAGAATTTTATCTTTCGGTCACGCTGATTCTCTACCTCATTCTGAAATTCCTTGAACTTTTCAAAGGTCTCAGACTTGTGTTTCATTAAGTAGACATACCCATATCTACTCAAGTCGTCAGTGAGAGTGAGAACATAACGATATCCTCCACGAGCCTGAACGCTCATTGGACCGCACACATCAGTATGTATGATTTCCAACAAGTTGGTTGCTCGCTCCATTGTTCCGGAGAACGGAGTCTTGGTCATTTTGCCCATGAGGCATGGTTCGCATGTGTCAAATGATTCATAATCGAGAGACTCTAAAAGTCCATCAGCATGGAGCTTCTTCATGCGCTTGACACCAATGTGACCAAGGCGGCAGTGCCACAAGTATGTGGGACTATCGTTATCAACTTTACATCTTTTGGTATTCACACTATGAATATGTGTAACATTACGCTTGAGATTCATTAAGAATAAACCATTCACCAGCGGGGCATGACCATAAAACATATCTCTCATATAATTAGAACAACCATTATTCTCGGATTTAAATGAGTAGCCATCTCAAATTAAACGAGATCCTGATACAATGTTCATGCTCAAAGCTGGTACTAAATAACAATTATTGAGGTTTAAAACTAATCCTGTAGGTAAATGTAGAGGTAGCTTGCCGACGGCGATCACATCGACCTTGGAACCATTCCTGACGCGCATCGTCACCTCGTCCTTCGCCAGTCTCCACTTATTCCGCAGCTCCTGCTTTGAGTTACAAATATGAGCAACCGCACCGGTATCAAATACCCAAGAGCTACTACGAGTACTGGTAAGGTACACATCAATTACATGTATATCAAATATACCTTTGGTTTTGCTGGCCTTCTTGTCCGCTAAGTACTTGGGGCAGTTCCGCTTCCAGTGACCACTTCCCTTGCAATAAAAGCACTTAGTCTCAGGCTTGGGTCCATTGTTTGACTTCTTCCCGGCAACTGGCTTACCGGGCGCGGCAACTCCCTTGTCGTCCTTCTTGAAGTTCTTCTTACCCTTGCCTTTCTTGAACTTAGTGGTTTTATTCACCATCAACACTTGATGTTCCTTTTTTATCTCTACCTCCGCTGATTTCAGCATTGAATATACCTCAGGAATGGTCTTTTCCATCCCCTGCACATTGAAGTTCATCACAAAGCTCTTGTAGCTCGGTGGGAGCGACTGAAGGATTCTGTTGATTACTGCGTCATCCAGGAGATTAACTCCCAGCTGAGTCAAGCGGTTGTGCAACCCAGACATCTTGAGTATGTGCTCACTGACAAAACTATTTTCCTCCATCTTACAACTGAAGAACTTGTCAGAGACTTCATATCTCTCGACCCGGGCATGAGCTTGGAAAACCATTTTTAGCTCTTCGAACATCTCATATGCTCCGTGTTGCTCAAAACGCTTTTGGAGCCCCGGTTCTAAGCTGTAAAGCATGCCGCACTGAATGAGGGAGTAATCATCAGCACGAGACTGCCAAGGGTTCATAACTTCTTGGTTTTCTGGGATTGGTGCTTCACCTAGCGGTGCTTCTAGGACATAATCTTTCTTGGCAGCTATGAGGATGATCCTCAAGTTCCGGACCCAGTCCGTATAGTTGCTGCCATCATCTTTCAGCTTGGTTTTCTCTAGGAACGCGTTGAAGTTGAGGGTAACGTGGGCCATTTGATCTACAAGACATATTGTAAAGATTTTAGACTAAGTTCATGATAATTAAGTTCATCTAATCAAATTGTTTCATGAACTCCCACTCATATTAGACATCCCTCTAGTCATCTAAGTGAAACATGATCCGAGTCAACTAGGTCGTGTCCGATCATCATGTGAGACGGGCTAGTCGACATCGGTGAACATCTCCATGTTGATCGTATCTTCTATACGACTCATGCTCGACCTTTCGGTCCTCCGTGTTTCGAGGCCATGTCTGTACATGCTAGGCTTCTCAAGTCGACCTAAGTGTATTGCGTGTGTAAATCTGGCTTACACCCGTTGTATTCGAACGTTAGGATCTATCACACCCGATCATCACGCGGTGCTTTGAAACAACGAACCTTCGCAACGGTGCATAGTTAGGGGGAACACTTTTCTTGAAATTATTATGAGGGATCATCTTATTTACTACCGTCGTTCTAAGTAAACAAGATGAAAAACATGATAAAAATCACATGCAATCAAATAGTGACATGATATGGCAATATCATATAGCTCCTTTGATCTCCATCTTCGGGGCTCCATGATCATCTTCGTCACCGACATGACACCATGATCTCCATCATCATGATCTCCATCATCGTGTCTCCATGAAGTTGCTTGCCAACTATTACTTCTACTACTATGGCTAACGCGTTTAGCAATAAAGTAAAGTAATTTACATGGCGTTTCTCAATGACACGCAGGTCATACAAAAAATAAAGACAACTCCTATGGCTCCTGCCGGTTGTCATACTCATCGACATGCAAGTCGTGATTCCTATTACAAGAACATGATCTCATACATCACATATATATATCATTCATCACAACTTTTGGCCATATCACATCACAAAACACATGCTGCAAAAACAAGTTAGACGTCCTCTAATTATTGTTGCATGTTTTTACGTGGCTGCAATAGGGTTCTAGCAAGAACGTTTTCTTACCTACGTGAATGCCACAACGTGATATGCCAACTTCTATTTACCCTTCATAAGGACCCTTTTCTTCGAATCCGCTCCAACTAAAGTGGGAGAGACAGACACCCGCTAGCCACCTTATGCAACTAGTGCATGTCAGTCGGTGGAACCTGTCTCACGTAAGCGTACGTGTAAGGTCGGTCCACGCCGCTTCATCCCACGATGCTGCTGAAGCAAAATAAGACTAGTAGTGGCAAGAAAGTTGACAACATCTATGCCCACAACAAATTGTGTTCTACTCGTGCAAAGAGAACTACGCATAGACCTGGCTCATGATGCCACGGTTGGGGAACGTTGCAGAAAATAAAAAATTCTACACTTTCACCAAGATCAATCTATGAGTTCATCTAGCAACGAGAGAAAGGAGTGCATCTACATACCCATGTAGACCGCGAGCGGAAGCGTTCAAGAGAACGGGGTTGAGGGAGTCGTACTCGTCGTGATCCAAATCACCGATGATCCTAGTGCTGAATGGACAGCACCTCCGTTCAACACACGTACGGTTGAGGAAGACGTCTCCTCCTTCTTGATCCATCAAGGGGGAAGGAGAGGTTGACGGAGATCCAGCAGCACGACGGCGTGGTGGTGGATGCAGCAGCAATCTCGGCAGAGCTTTGCCGAGCTTCTATGAGAGGGAGAGGTGCAACAAGGGGGAAGGGAGGCGCCAAGAGCATGGGTGCGGCTGCCCTCCCTCCCCCCTCTTTATATAGGCCCCCTAGGGGGGCGCCGGCCCTAGGAGATGGGATTTCCAAGGGGGGGCGGCGTCTAGGGGGGAAACTTGCCCCCCAAGCCAGGTGGAGGCGCCCCCACCCCTAGGTTTCCAACCCTAGGCGCAGGGGGGCCCAAGGGGGGGCGCACCAGCCAACCTGCGGCTGGTTCCCCTCCCACTTCAGCCCATGGGGCCCTCCGGGATAGGTGGCCCCACCCGGTGGACCCCCCGAGACCCTTCCGGTGGTTCCGGTACAATACCGGTGACCCCCGAAACTTTCCCGATGGCCGAAACCTGACTTCCTATATATAATTCTTCACCTCCGTACCATTCCGGAACTGCTCGTGACGTCCGGGAACTCATCCGGGACTCCGAGCAACTTTCAGGTTACTACATACTAATATCTCTACAACCCTAGCGTCACCGAACCTTAAGTGTGTAGACCCTACGGGTTCGGGAGACATGCAGACATGACCGAGACGCCTCTTCGGTCAATAACCAACAGCGGGATCTGGATACCCATGTTGGCTCCCACATGCTCCTCGATGATCTCATCGGATGAACCATGATGTTGAGGATTCAATCAACCCCGTATACAATTCCCTTTGTCAATCAGTACGTTACTTGCCCGAGACTCGATCGTCGGTATCCCAATACCTCGTTTAATCTCGTTACCGGCAAGTCACTTTACTCGTACCGTAATGCATGATCCCGTGACCATACACTTGGTCACATTGAGCTCATTATGATGATGCATTACCGAGTGGGCCTAGAGATACCTCTCCGTCATACGGAGTGACAACTCCCAGTCTCGATTCGTGCCAACCCAACAGACACTTTCGGAGATACCCGTAGTGCACCTTTATAGTCACCCAGTTACGTTGTGACGTTTGGCACACCCAAAGCACTCCTACGGTATCTGGGAGTTGCACAATCTCATGGTCTAAGGAAATGATACTTGACATTTGGAAAAGCTCTAGCTAAACGAACTACACGATCTTTGAGCTATGCTTAGGATTGGGTCTTGTCCATCACATCATTCTCCTAATGATGTGATACCATTATCAATGACATCCAATGCCCATAGTCAGGAAACCATGACTATCTGTTGATCAACGAGCTAGTCAACTAGAGGCTTACTAGGGACATGCTGTGGTCTATGTATTCACACATGTATTACGATTTCTGGATAACACAGTTATAGCATGAATAACAGACAATTATCATGAACAAAGAAGTATAATAATAACCATTTTATTATTGCCTCTAGGGCATATTTCCAACACACTTGGGCCTGCACTATGGCTACATTTTGCTCCTTAGTCATGTCGTAAGGCCTCTGAGGAAGAGGAGCGAGGCTTGGACCATATTTATATCGCTTGTCTCCGCCTGTACTTCCTGAACTACCTCGACTCGTACCGCTACGCACCATAGCTGCGGCATGTCTCTTCTGCAATTGCCGAGACGGCGGAGATGGCTGACGTGGCTGAGTTGGACTAGGAGAAGTGGCCTGACGATGTGTCGGACTTGAAGCAGGAGGTGTGGCCTGACACGGTGCCAGACTTGAAACCGGAGAAGTGGCTTGGCGCTGTGCCGGACTTGAAACCGAAGGAGTCAGCTCACGCGTTCGGGGACTTGGAGGAGGTGGCAGACTTCGAGGAGGAGTCGGCTCATGCGTTCGTGGACTTGGAGGAGCGGGAGTCTGCTGACTCGGTGGCGGACTTCGCGGAGGAGTCAGCAGACGACGCGGTGTCGGTGGACTTCGAAAGATGATGTAATCCTTTCTCCATAGGATGATACGATGTATGGCCTCTCCCAGTGTGCGCTCGTCTTCACCTCCAGGAATGTCAAGCTGTAGCCCCGAATATGGGTCCACCACTTCATCAACCATGACACGAGCATAGCCCTCTGGAATCGGGATGCAATGGAAGGTTGCTTCGGGGGTAACTGGAAAAGCAACGCCGTCCACCACCTTCATGGATATGTTCTTCATTTTGGAGTGTAGCTCACAGTTAGTGTTCTCTATGATGTCATCCACAGGGTATGTATCCAGTAGTGTATCGCCCGGGGCAGAACCAATGCTGCTTCTCGGCGTGGGTGGGACAGTGCTATCCAATGCTGGACGATCATCCGCTTGCTGCTGCCGCTGCTGAGACCCCCTTTCCTGGCTAAGTGAGTCGATCTACTGCTGCTGCTGCTGGAATCTGAGTGCCAGGTCCGTGTGCCTTGCTTCTAGGCCTTGAAGGCGTTCTGCGTCCTGCTTCCTCTACTCCTCCTCCAGCTTCCTTTTCTTCTCCTCCTCCATCTTCCTTCTTGCACGGGTCCTGTAGTCCTCGTTCCATTCTGAAAAGCCCTCATACCAGGGAATAACGCCCTTGCCTCGTGTTCTTCCTTGGTGTTCAGGATTTCCCAGGGCGCGCGTAAGCTCGTCATTCTCTCCGTTGGGCGTGAACACCCCCCCCCTTCGAGCTTCTTCTATTGAGTCAATTATCTTTTGTTCAGCTCCTTTTAGATTTGCCTTCCGTGAAACTTCGCCTGTCTTCGGGTCCAACGCCCCCCATGCACATAGAACCAAGTTCTGCACCTGGGGGGCCAGTTCCTAGTAACTGGAGTGACCCCTGCATCCTCCATCTCTTGCTCATACTTATCCCACTTAGGCAATCCCACTGCATAGCCACCTAGACCCAGCCTATGGAACTGCGTCTTTTTTGCGGCATTTGCCTTGTTTTTCATCGACCGTTCCTTAGATAATTCTGAATCCTTGAAGGTCACGAAATTGTCCCAGTGTTCTCTTTGCTTCTCCAGTGTTCCTGTGAAATCTGGAGTATTCCTTTCATTAGCGAGGTAGTTGGCCCATACAGTTTTCTTGTGGGTGTTGAATGCAATTGCCATCTTCTTAAGAGCAGCGGCCTTGACTCTCTCCACATCTGCTTCAGTGAAATGATCTGGTAGGGTGAAATGTTCCATCAGAGATATTAAAAGGTCTTTTTGGCTCTGTCGTCGACCCAAGTAACACCTGGATGTTTAGTATTTGGCTCTTTCCATTCTTGAGTGGATATCGGGAGTTTGTCCTTCACAAGAACTCCGCATTGACGAGTCCACTTGTCCGCAATGTTCTTAGGCGTGAGGGGTTCGCCACTAAGTTTGGTGGATTCAATGTGGTACTTTACACCATCCTTCAACAATCTGCCCGGGCCTCGCTTTGTCTTGCTATCTGTAGAAGCAGATTTGCTCGATCCGGAGGGCTGAAAGAAGAAAGATTGATTCGTTAATATATCTTCAATAAAAAAACATGTGATGATCACCATGATGCATGCTTATATAAATATACCTCGCCGGTAGTCTTTGTTATTTGAAGATCAGCATTGTCTATGTCATCACAAACATTGTCTGTGTCTCATAATCATAATCATAGTTCATGACTTCATCAGCTCGATCGTCGAGATCGAATATCTTTTCATCACCCTCTCCGGTATTGTTCAGATATTGGGAGCCGTCATCTGCTTCATTCATATCATCTAGCCTGTGAGGGCTGCGTATGATGTCGAACAATTCCTCTTCTCTTTCTCTGCTGGTATTGTCCGCCATAGCTTTTACTTTACTAATACAGAAGAAATATAAAACAATTTAGTATTCAAATTACAATGCATGGATGCAATTAATCAATAAGGAAAAACTGAATCTCGAATACATCGTCTCAAATATATAATCTCGAATACATCATCGTCTTAATATATATAATCTCGAATACATCGTCTTGAATATTATATATCGAATACATCACTGGCTAGGTACCTAATAAAGATCGAGTACTACAGAAGAATCTAGGGCGCCACTCGCGGTTCCTGGGGCGCGGGCGGTGGACACCCAAAGAGAAGGAACCATCACAGGATCATATCTCCAGTCATCTGCCCAAAGAACCTGCCAAGTAGTGGAGAACCTGACGTCGTCCATAGCACCCATGTAGCGATGGACGTGCTCATCTTCCTCCCTGATACGGCGACGCACCACCTCCGGCGGGGCTGGCTGCCTCTGCAGTGAATGTGGCCCACGCGAACGCCACCAAAGGAGATCAGGGTCAACGACGGGACCCGAGGTCGGGTTCCTCACCAAGCGGCGCGCCCCTCCAGGTAGCACCTCCCAGTGCCAGCCCGGTGGAGCCCAGTCCCGGACATGGGTCCTCTGAAGTAGGACGTCATCTTGAACGGGTCGACGACAAGGATGCGGGCTGGGCATATCGTCGAGAACAAATACTATATGCCCGCAAAAAGTAACATTTTTTAAATGATTGGATTGTGATAACTAAAATTCTATATATATGCAAATTCTAACAATTTGGCATTAATCTAATTCATCTAACTAAAACTAATTCTAAAACTTCCTGATTATATAACTAACATTTCTATAACAATTCTAATATTTATATAACCAAAAAACAGAAAAATTGCTAACATTTCTATAAATATTTCTATAACTAAAAAACAGAAAACATTTATAACATTTCTATATAACTAACATTTCTAATATTTATATTACTAAAAAACAGAAAAATTGCTAACATTTCTATAAATATTTCTATAACTAAAAAACAGAAAAATTTTATAACATTTCTATATAACTAACATTTCTAATATTTATATAACTAAAAAACAGAATAATTTCTAACATTTCTATAACTAAAAAACAGAAAAATTTATAACAAACTAACTAATGTGTGTGTGTGTGTGTGTGTAGTGTGTGTGTGTGTGTGTGGACATGGTGGCCGGGGCGAGCTCACCGGCGAGGCGACGACGGGGCGACGGGACGGGGCGGCGACGACGGGGCGACAGGACGGGGCGGCGACGACGGGGCGACGGGACGGGACGACGACGACGGGGCGCGGCGCGGCGACGGGGACGATAGGGACGGGGACGGCCGGGACGGCGACGAGGGGCAGGGATGGCCGGGGTCGGCGACGAGGGGCGGGGGCGGCGACGTCAACGGGGACGGCGTCGATTGGGGCAGGACGGCGTGACGGAGGGAGGAAACAGAGGAAAGAAACAGAGGGAAAGTGAATTTTTTTCAACTGGTGTATATATAGGATGGACCTTTAGTACCGGTTGGAGCCACCAACCGGTACTAAAGGTCTATTTTGGCCAAGCCAAGCGGCGGGAAGGCCCCCCCTTTAGTACCGGGTGGTGGCTATAACCGGTACTAAAGGCCCCCCCTTTAGTACCGGTTGGAGCCACCACCCGGTACTAAAGGGGGTGCACTGGCTCCAGGCGGTGCGCAAGTTTAGTCCCACCTCGCTAGTCGAGGGGCTACCGCACTGGTTTATAAGCTCCAGTGCGGTAGCTCTCTCGAGCTCCTCTCCTAATCAGGCCTACTGGGCCTACCTGTTCTCTTCTGCCCTGTGGGCCTACTGGGCCTTTGCGGGCCTGCATCCTGGCCCAACAAAAGGTTGGGTTCCTAGTCGTATGCAGGCCGCTTTGGCCCAGTAGGCGGGCTTTTTTATTTTCTTAATTTTTTTTGCTTTATTTATTTTTGTTTTATTTTTTTGAGTTGTTTTTTTGCTGTATTTAGAGTTTCTTTGTAAATATTTTTGCTTTAGGTACAAAAAATTACAAACTTTCTGTTAGTGCCGGTAGTTTTCAAATTTGAAAGGTTAAATTTTGAATTTTTTGAAATTTGTGTGAATCACTAGTTTGTGAATAACTTAACTTTGAAAAAAGATTTTTCAGTGATTCTTTTTTTTATGTTTAATATTAGTGTGTTTTATCATTATATTCAATTTGGTAATGCTTAGGTTATTTAAAAATGAAATGCCTTTGTAACAGTTGAGTTTTCGTCGGAAACCCTGATACTTCGAAAGAGATTGTCCATTTTGTACACGAAGTGCATCCAGTTTTTGTCGTAACCCTCTCTACTTTTTTGCACATGCTATTTGGATGAAATTATGATACCATGCCAACTTTCAACCTTTTCTGAGTTCATTTGAAATGCTTTTCAATTTCAGGGTCATTTAGCTGGAAAAAATCAGTAAATGCATGAAAAGAATTTGTTTGCACATGAAATTTCTTCGCGTTTCAAATGCCAAAACACATAACTACCCTAACTATTATAGAGATTCCCTCCTGGGTGTGAAACACATAAGAAAGTGATGATAGTGAAGTCGATCCCATCCCAGATCTTTGGGTGTGAAACTTTTTCTTCGCGTGTGTCCCTTTGCGCCGTAGCCATGGAAAATCTTCATCATTAACTGGATGCTCGGGTCAATATTCACTGTGAATGGAGCAATTTCATCAAACTTTTCATAATCTTCTGACATGTCTATCTTGTCATCCACTCCCATGATGTTTCTTTTTCCTGAAAGAACTATGTGGTGCTTTGGCTCGTCGTATGATCCATTCGCTTCCTTATCTTTTCTTTTTCTCGGCCTGGTAGACATGTCTTTCACATAAAAAACCTGCGCCACATCATTGGCTAGGACGAATGGTTCGTCTGCATATGCAAGATCATTGAGATCCACTGTTGTCATTCCGTATTGCGGGTCTTCCGTTATCCTGCCTCGTGTCATATTGACCCATTTGCACCGAAATAAAGGGACCTTCAAACCACCTCCATAGTTAAGTTCCCATATGTCCTCTATGTAACCATAATATGTTTCCTTTCCCGTGTTGGTTGTTGCATCAAAGCGGACACCACTGTTTTGGTTGGTGCTCTTCTTATCTTGGGCGATCGTGTAAAATGTATTCCCATTTATCTGGTATCCTTTGAAAGTCATTATATTCGAAGATGGTAACTGGGACAGCGAGTACAGGTCATTTTGAATATCGCCATCGTTCAAGGCACGTTTCTGCAACCAACCGGCGAAAGTCCTTGTTTGTTCGCGTGTAATCCAGTCGTCAGACTTCTCCGGGTGTTTGGAGTGTAGAAAATTCTTGTGTTCCTCCATATACGGAGCCACCAAGGCGGAATTCTATAGAACTGTGTAATGTGCTTCAGTGAGAGAATGCCCATCCATACATATTATTTGATGCCCTCCTAGCGTGCCTTTTCCTTCCAGTCTGCCCTTATGCCGTGATTCAGGAACACCAATCAGCTTAAGGTCAGGAATAAAGTCAATAAAAAACTCAATGACCTCCTCATTTTCATGGCCCTTCGAGATGCTTCCTTCTGGCCTAGCACGGTTGTGAACATATTTATTCAAGACTCCCATGAACCTCTCAAAGGGGAACATATTGTGTAGAAATACAGGACCCAAAATGTTAATCTCTTCGCAAAGCTGAACTAGGACGTGCGTCATGATGTTGAAGAAGGATGGTGGGAGCACCAACTCGAAACTGACAAGACATTGCACCAAATCATTATGTAACCTTGGTATGATTTCTGGATCGATTACCTTCTGGGAGATTGCATTGAGGAATGCACATAGCTTCATAATGGCTAATCGAACGTTTTCCGGTAGAAGCCCCCTCAATGCAACCGGAAGGAGTTGCGTCATAATCACGTGGCAGTCATGAGACTTTAGGTTCTGGAACTTTTTCTCTGCCATATTTATTACTCCCTTTATATTCGACGAGAAGCCAGACGGTACCTTCATGCTGAGCAGGCATTCGAAGAAGATTTGCTTCTCTTCTTTGGTAAGAGCGTAGCTGGCCTGACCCTGATGTATGCCGTCTTTTCCGTGCATACGTTGCCGGTCCTCCCGTGCCTCTGGTGTATCTTTTGTCTTCCCATACACGCCCAAAAAGCCAAGCAGGGTCATGCAAAGATTCTTCGTCACGTGCATCATGTCGATTGCGGAGCGGACCTCTAGGTTTTTCCAATATGGCAGGTCCCAATATATAGATTTCTTCTTCCACATGGGTGCGCGTCCGTCAGCGTCCTTCGGAACAGGTTGTCCGCTAGGACCCTTTCCAAAGATTACCTTCAAATCCTTGACCATATCATGTACATCAGCATCAGTACGGTGGCGAGGCTTCGTCCGGTGATCCGCCTCACCTTTGAAATGCTTGCCTTTCTTTCTTACGGGATGCCTGCTCGGAAGAAATCGATGATGTCCCAGGTACACATTCTTCCTACAACTATCCAAATATATACTGTCGGTATCATCCAAACAGTGCGTGCATCCGCGGTATCCCTTGTTTGTCTGTCCTGAAAGGTTACTGAGAGCAGGCCAATCATTGGTGGTCACGAACAGCAATGCCTTTAGGTCAAATTCTTCCTGTCCGTGCTCATCCCACGCACGTACACCTGTTCCATTCCACAACTGTAATAGTTCTTCAACTAATGGCCTTAGGTACACATCAATGTCGTTGCCGGGTTGCTTAGGGCCTTGGATGAGCACTGTCATCATAATGAACTTCCGCTTCATGCACAACCAAGGAGGAAGGTTATACAAACATAGAGTCATAGGCCACGTGCTATGGTTGCTTCTCTGCTCCCCAAAAGAATTAATGCCATCTGCGCTTAGACCAAACCATACGTTCCTTGGGTCACCTGCAAACTCCTCCCAGTACTTTCTCTTGATTTTTCTCCACTGCGAACCGTCGGCGGGTACTCTCAACTTTCCGTCTTTCTTACGGTCTTCTGCGTGCCACCGCATCGCCTTCACATGCTCTTTGTTTTGGAACAAACGTTTCAACCGTGGTATTATAGGAGCATACCACATCACCTTGGTAGGAATCTTCTTCCTGGGGCGCTCGCCCTCGACATCATCAGGGTCATCGCGACTGATCTTATAACGCAATGCACCGCATACCAGGCAAGCGTTCAAATCCTCGTACTCACCGCGGTAGAGGATGCAGTCATTAGGGCATGCATGTATCTTCTGCACCTCTAACCCTAGAGGGCAGATAGCCTTCTTTGCTTCATACGTACTCTCGGGTAATTCGTTGTCCTCTGGAAGCATATTCTTTATCATTACCAGCAACTTTCCAAATCCCTTGTCAGATACACCATTCTCTGCCTTCCATTGCAGCAATTCAAGTGTGGTGCCCAACTTTTTTTTGTCAGCTTCGCAATTCGGGTACAACAATTTCTTGTGATCCTCTAACATGCGCTGCAACTTCGTCTCTCCAGATCACTTGCGCAGTTTCTCTTTGCATCGGCAATGGCCCGACCTAGATCATCAGCGGGCTCATCTGATGCCTCTTCGTCAGCTTCTTCCCGCATTGCCGGCTCAGCTTCTTCCCCCATTGTTGTATCATCGTATTTAGGGAACCCATGGCCAGGATAGGCGTCATCGTCCTCTTCTTCTTCATTGTCTTCCATCATAACCCCTATTTCTCCGTGCTTGGTCCAAACATTATAGTGGGGCATGAAACCGGACTCAAATAGGTGGACGTGAATGGTTCTTGACGTAGAGTAACTGTAACAATTCTTACAGCCAGCACATGGACAAGGCATAAAACCATCCGCCCGCTTGTTTGCCTCGGCGGCAAGCAGAAAAGTATGCACGCCATTAATGAACTCGGGAGAGCATCGGTCATCATACATCCATTGTCGGCTCATCTTCATTACACAACACCGAATAGACCAAATTAATACAAGTTCATACATAAAGTTCATATACAGCACTTAATTAAATGCAACATACAAATAACTCTCTAGCTAAAGAATTTAAATGCAACAACAAATGCGATCAAGATCGCAACTAAGGTAACAATTGACCCAACAGCATAATGATACCAGGCCACACTATCAATGGCATATTTTCTAATCTTTCTAATCTTCAACCTCATTTTCTCCATCTTGATCTTTTGATCATCGACGACATCGGCAACATGCAACTCCAATTCCATCTTCTCCCCCTCAATTCTTTTCAATTTTTCTTTCAAATACTCGTTTTCTCTTTCAACTAAATTTAACCTCTCGACAATAGGGTCGGTTGGAATTTCCGGTTCACATACCTCCTAGATAAAAATATCTATGTCAACTTGATGGGCATAATTTGTAACACGAAATGCAACAACTAGTTTTAAAAGAGAATATACCATATCCTAATCATAACAAGGACGAGGGCCGACGGGAACGGATATCAAAACCATGGCACTATGTATAACAAACAACGTACGGGTAAGATAATTATACGAGTAACTATATATCCAAATCACACAAACATCAATTTGGTAATGTAAAACATTCATGAACAAGAGCCTCACCACAAGGTGGTGCCGGCGACGGGACGGTGCGGGCGATCGACGGTGGTTACGACGGAGATTTAGAAGGCACTAAGTAAACCACACCTACATATGCAAACTAAGTGTTATTTTTTACCTCAAATTGCATATAAATCAAATAATAGCAAATATAATTCCTCCCAAATTAATCACTATACAAAGCATTGCAAGAGCTAATCTAGCAATGAGAGTTGAAAGGACAAAGTTGCTAACCTTTGTGATCATTTGAATGGATGGGGGCCTTCAAATCTTCACAAATTTTGGGCAAAATTTGTGAGGAGCTCGAGGAAGAGAGGGGAAGAATAGAGGAAGTGAGGGGAAAGGGGAAGAACAGAGTGGCTCGGATGGACGAAGGGTTTATGTACATCGACCTTTAGTACCGGTTCGTGCCACGAACCGGTACTAAAGGTGCTGGAGGGGCCCAGACTGACAACACCCTGCCACCACTCTCTTTAGTACCGGTTCGTGGCACGAACCGGTGCTAAAGGTTCGCCACGAACCGGTACTAATGAGGACGGCCGGCTAGCCGTTGGAACCGGCACTAATGGACACATTAGTGCCGGCTCAAAATCAAACCGGCACTAATGTGTCTCAGATTTGCCCCTTTTTCTACTAGTGGGACAGCCTCCACCGCCGCAGCTTGGCCGACCGGACGCGGCAACGAGGACTTGCCGGGCCCCGACGGCCCGGCCGGGTGCACGTGGACCCGGATAGTCCTGCCACCACGCTGCAGCTCGCCGATCGACGAAGACCTCACTGCACGTAGACCGCCGCCACCTCTCCACCACCAGGAAGCGCCGCCGCCGGACGCCGAACCACCGGCCCGCCCCAACCCAGATGGGGTCCAAGTGGGCCCAGATCTGGGTTGGACGGGCGCCACCAGCCACGAGCGTCACAACGTCGCCCCACGGCCAACAGCCGCACCGCCGCGTCGAGAGCACCGTGGCAGGCAGCAGCACCATCGCCGAGCCACACCAACGCCGGCCGAATCACACCACCGCCAGCCACCACCGCTCGAGCAGGGGAGGTTGCGCGCGGGGAAGGACTGGCCCGCTGCCGCCAGCACCACGCAGGCAGGGCCCGAAGTCGTCGGGGAGAGGGATGAGCGAGGGGGAGAGCGGGGGGGATTCAGGGACGAGGCCCCCGGTCGCCTTGCTCGAGGAGGCGACGCGAGGGTTACGGGGGACGAAGGGGAAGGGCAAGCGGCGGCGGGCGTCGGCCGCGGCGGCGGCGTGGGAACCATAGGGGAGCCTCGCGACCCGCGGCCTGATGAATGGGTGATTCTTCCTACGACTTGGACTCGTTTTTCTAACTTATGGTTGTTATGCATTGTCAGCTCCTCTTGGATCTTTTGCTAATTCCAACAAGGTAATATCTAAGATTTATTCCAATCTTGCATTTCATTGTTTTAGCTGAATCACTTATCATCTACTCCCTTCGTCCGAAAATACTTGTCATCAAAATAAATAAAAATAGATTTATCTATCTAGAACTAAAATACGTCTAAATCCATCCCCTTTTATCCATTTTGATGACAAATATTTCCGGACGGAGGGAGTATACTATTGCACAAAAAAAACATTGCAGGATTAACCAGAGGCTGAAGTTGAAGAATTGGAGGTAGCAGTGTGTGTCTGGTCAATAAGCAAGCAATTCTCCCTGCTCCACGAAAGCTACAACTGAAGATGAAGAGCTTGCTGCACTACAAGCTAAAAAGTGGTGGGTCCATGGAGGTGACCGCTGTAGCAATCGCACACGTATGGTTTCGCAGCAATCTAGTCTAGACAAAGAACATCATCACAAGGATTCGAACTCCGGACCCGTGGCTTGCAATGAAGAGCTGCTAATGTTAAGAAGCTTTGGTGACTAACATTCAGCGTGCCCCGTTTAGAACTAAGCACAACGCAGAATCCGGGTAGTTTTTGGAATTTTTTTATCTTTTCTTGGAAATTGTGAAGAAATTTTCAAAAAGCGAGTAATGTTTGAAAATCCAACAATTGTTTGAACAACTCGAACAAACTTTGAAAATTCAATTTCTTTAAGGAAAAAGCGGGCCTTTTTGACAAAACAATTTTTGATAAACCCCGTACATTTTCTGAAAAACGTGACATTCATGGAATATTGGAGAACAAGACTAGCCAATGGCAATATTTTCGAAATTCTGAACGATTTATTAAAAGCACGTACTTTTTATGAAATTCCCAAACATTTTTTGAGTTTTGAGAAAAGTTTCAAAATGGGAAAAAAGGAAACATTCCAAAACCTTTCTGAAAACAAAAAAATGTTCTGAAATCCTCTTGCATTTTTGGAAATTATGAAAAAAAATGAATAAACGAATATTTTTAGAAATTTTGAACAAGTTTTTTAAATTTGTTCTTCCTAGATTGCGAACAATTTTTAGAAAACCTAAACATTTTTCGAAAACTTGTACACTTTCTTAAAATTATTAATAACTTTTTAAAAATCGGGAACATTTTTAAAAATTTCTAAATCTTAGAAATCAAGGAAAAAAACTAAAAAGTAAAACAAGTGTGAAATATAAAAACAAATGAAAAAAGAAAACAATTAAAAACAGAAATAGAAAATATAAAAGAAAGAGAAACAATGAAAAATAAAATAAAATTGGGAAACCAGTCAAAAATTGAAGGCCCGCACACCAGTGACTACACAGTCCACGACTCGATAGGAACTAACATTCAACAGGAAGCAAGCAACGCTCGCGCGTGGGATCTAAATCGATGGCACTGCATGTGTTCGGCAGTTTTGACAGAAAGATGTGGTGTGCCACATATATATTTCCAAAATATCCCTAAAAAAACTGGATGGGGTAGTTCCTACACTATCTGCAGAAATGGGCCGGCCCAAAGGCGTCGCTCCGCCGCTCACCTTGTGTGAAACAGCAGCAATCTGCCACATTCTACTTTTTTTTCTTTTTCTTTGTTCTCCTCTTTTTTCGTTTTTTATTTTTTATTAATTCATTTTCCCCCTTTTTAAACTTTAATATTCATTTTAGTCTTTTAAAAAACATATATTGTTTGAAATACCGAAATAATAGTTTCAAGTAACGGTTTAAAATTCTTGTTTCCTTCAAATATTTATTAAATGATTTTTAGAAAATTATTAACTATTTTCAATTTAATTTCTTTGTATTTATTAGTTATGGGCATGGATGCCTATCATGGGCATGCACACCAGTTTGTAAAAGTTGGGGCCATTCAAAGAATGTTCGAAAATACACCATGTTCAACATAGGATGTTCGGTTAGGCCAGAAGACTCCTATTGAGAGCATGTTATTTATTGATATCTGTGAAAGGACCCTAGATGATTAATTCAAGGTACCATGCCAAGTTGTTTTGGCGTTCGACAAATTTTGCATTTTCTAGGTCAAAAAAGGCGGATAAATAGGCGGATGTGTCGCAACTTGCATATGGTGTCAGAAATCATTCAAACCAGTTAAGGATGCCTACCATGAGCATCCCCACCTACTTGCAAAAGTTAGAGTCATTAAAAGAATGTTCAAAAATAGACATGTTGATTGGAGGGTGTTCGGGTAGGCTAGAAAGCTACATCTGAGAGCATGTTGTTTCTCGACATCTTTGAAACGATTCATTTTTCATGGCCTTGTATGACTAATTCAAGGCACTTGTTCGGGTTTTCGACAAGTTTTACATTTTCCGGGGTTCTCTCGGTGAAAAAAAGGCTGATAAATGGTCGAACGTGTCGCGACGTGTATACTGTGTCGCAAGTCATTCAAACCAGGCATGGATGCCTACCATGTACATTCCTACCCGCTGGAAAAAGTTGAGGTCATTTCAAAGGATTAAAAAAAACACTATGTTCAATGTGTGGTGTCCAGATAGGCCAGAAGGATATGTTCAAGGGCATGTTTTTCCTGACATTCGTCAAATGATCCTGATTTTTTCACGGCCGTGTATAGCCAGTCAAGTCACCCTGCCAAGTTGCTTGGGTTTTCAACAAGTTTTGTATTTGATGGAGTTTTCTCGCCAAAAAAGGACGATAAATGACCGAACATGATGCTACTTGCATACAGTATCGAAAGTCGTTCAAACTTGACATGGATGCATATCATGAGCATCCCAACCTGCTGGAATAAGTTGGGGTCATTTCAAAAAAAATTCAATAAAATGCCATGTTTAACATAGAGTGTCCACGTAGTCTAGAAGGGTCTGTGTGAGATCATGTTATTTCTAGACATCCTTGAGATGGCCCAATTTTTAATTGGCTTGTATTACCAATTCAAGTCACCCTGCCAAGTTGTTTTATTTTTTCACAATTTTTATATTTTCTGGAGTTTTCTCGGTTAAAAAAGATCGATAAATGGTCGAAAGTGTCGCGGCTTGCATACAGTGTTGGAAGTCATTCGACCCTGGCATGAATACCTATCATGGGCAAGTCCACCTTTTTGCAAAACTTGCGATCATTTGATGAATGCCTAAAAATAGACCTGGTTCAGTGGAGGGTGTCGACTGTCGAGTAAGCCAGAAGCTCCGTTTGAGAGCATGTTACAACATATCCTTGAAATGACCTCAATTGTTTTCCTTGGCCTTGAAAGACTAATTCAAGGCACCATGACATGTTTTTTTTGACAAAATTTGCATTTACTAGTGTTTTCTTCGTCAGAAAAGGCCAATAAATGGCCAGATGTGTCGAAATTTGCATGCGGTGTCAAAAATCATTGAAACCTGACATGGATACCTACCAATTGCATGCCCGCCTGCTTGCAAAAGTTGGGGTCATTTTAATTATGTTTGAAATACTTTTTTTTCCTAATTCAAATGATTTTGATATTGCAATTACCGTCACTATCAGTCAACATAACATTATCTAATGCCCTAACCATTAGTTGTCAACAATTTTAGAATTCTAAATTTTGTACCAAAATTTTACAAACTTGAAAACATTTTTCGAAATTGTTAATAAATTCCCAAGAAGTGACGTTGAAAAAAAATCCAAACCATGTACTTTAAAAATATCAATTTTTTTATATGCAAACATTTGTTAAAGTGAACAAAAAGAATTTTGTATATTTTAAACAATATTTCAAGACAAGATCATTTTTTTATTCCAAATTCTTGAACAGATTTCCAAAATAATAATACAATTCAGAAAGGCGAAAACGAATTAATGAAAAACGAAAAAAGTACAAAAGAAAAAAAACCTCGGGCACTTGTTGGGCCAACCCAAGCATTTGCAGATTTGAAAAAAGTCATCCCTTTTTTCCTAAAAAAATTGTAAAAATTTCGCAGATTTTGTAAAAAATAATCTACCTAATCATGAACTTTTTCTCAAATTTGTGAATCATATTGTAACAAAAATTCTACCTATACAAAATATTTACAGAGTTTACAAAAGGTTTGTAAAAAATTCGCAGATTTTAAAAAAGGATCTAAAAAAAAGTTCAAGAACTGAAAAGGATTCAAAAAATTTATAAATTGCTGATGGCGCCAAATACGGTGGAACCTCTTATTTGCTGCTCTTTGCGACAAATTGTGGCTCATTCGCACAAGGGCGAGCGAGCTGGCGAACGAGATGGCCCGCCCAATTATGGGACAACGCATGTGGTACAATATCCGGTTTTTCCTGAATCGGTTTTCATTTGTTTTCTGTTTTTTTCTCGGTTTTTATTTTTTTCTGTTTTTTTAATTTCTTTCTTTTTTGTTTTTTATGTTTCATTAATTTATTTTGTTCATTTTTTTTATGTTTTATTTTTTCATATATCCAATTTTGTCAAACTGTTCAGGGTTTCAAACTTTTGTTCACCGACTGAAAAAAAAGCTTGGAACATTAAATTTATGTTCTTGTTTCAAAATTCAAATAATATTCCCAATTTTTTGAAACTTGTTCGTGTTTTGAAAATTGTTTATGTTTTTAAAAAATGACAAAAAGTTCAAAAGAAAGTTCCCTGTAGTCCCTGTCGGTTTTCAAAATTTGTTCATGTTTTAAAAAATGTTTGCATTTTTGGAAAATGTTCAAGGTTCGAACAATATTTGTGTTTTACAAAAAAGTTCACTACAGTACCTCCTATTCTTGAAAATCTGTTCATGTTTCAAAAAACATTCACGTTTATAAAATGTTCATAATTGGAAAAGAAGTTTGAGAGTTTCAAGAGAAATGTTTCGAGTTTAAATTTTTTTGTTCACAACTTTTGCAGAATATTTGCGTTCTAAGAAATATTCACTTTTTCAGAAAAATGTTTCACTTTTGGTACTGCTATTAGCTTCTTTAAAAAAGTTGCAGTACCTAAATAGTCACAAGCATTTGTTAGTTATGCTGGCATCAGCTTGCTGTTGGAAGCGGGAGGTCGTGTGTTCGAATCCTTGCCTAGCACTATTCTTTCCTACTCTTTATTATGAAGGTGTATGGAGATATCTCATTTGTTGATGTGTTTAGGAGGGTGTAACGAAACAAAAATGGAACATACGTTTCAACATCATGTATCTTTTAAGAGTACAGCTTGATGGATCTTAACTGCGAGAAAGAATCTTGAAGAATACTTGAAAATGAAAGATCTTTCACGAACCACCATGTAGAGTCTTCAGGAAGAACTCGGGAAATAAAAGAATGATAGCAATGAAGTAAAAGTTGAAAAGAACAAGATTGCAGCCATGCCATGATTTCCTTCCTTCAACTTGACAACGAAAAAGATGAAGCTTCATTCTCATGTGTCTTCATTTTTTTTGAAGTATCTTCTTTCATTCTCAATTTTGTTTTCGATGATCCGTTGAAGACTTCCCCAAGTTCATGTCACATATCTTCAATATTCTAAGAAGGAATAAGTAGTGTGTCAAATCCATCAAATAATAAAGGCCTAGCTTGGCTAATTAAGCCAATCAAAATTTCACTTTTATCCGTGGCATGCAACTCTCAACCTAACTCCTTTTAACCTTTGAATGCAGGCCCGAAGTTTCAAGATCAAATGGAAAGATTGCGTCGCGCTAGGAAATGAAGGTTAAAGCATCTACAGTCGGGCGTCCCAAACCCGGCTCAAACGATCGGACGGACGGCCCGGTCACTAACCGTTCACAAAAATTCGACTCAGATGGGCTCCTTAAATGGGCCTCAAACGCCCGGCTGAACGACACCCCTCATATTTAGCCCAAATATGGAACGGATATGCGGGCACCCAGGCGCGCCCGCCACGTCGGACCCAACAGCCCTACCCCACCGTAAATTACACCAAATCCACCAAACCCTTCCTCTTACCTTTCTCGCGCTCGAGCCCTCGTCGTCCATCACCGTTGCTCCCCATCCTCACCACCGGTTCCGAACCGCCGCCCTAGATGTCGTTAAGCCCGAACTCGACCGTCGCGACGAGACTGCATCCGTCTCGTCCGTCGCTTCCCGTCCTCGGCTCCGTCGTGCAAGGCGGAGACCGTTGCCCAAAGGATGCGGCGAAGCCGACAGCGAGAAAGGGAAGTGGCGGCGATGGCGCATGGAGATGCGGACATGGACGAGCAGTTTTCCCCTCCCCCAGCCGTGCCTTGAACCCCGCACCCCATCCACCTGTTTGCCGACGTGGATTTCACCGTCGGACCATGTTGGGACAAATGAGGATCCGATGGCCGGTTGGGGCATTTCGGAGAGCTTTCTGCCCACACAGATGCCGACAGTGGACATTTGTCACTCATCATAGCTCGTTCTGGCATGAATGAGCATGGGCACCGGCGGCGCCTAGGCTACCCACGACCTATTCGACGGAATGACACAACAAGAGTCGATATGTTTTTGTTGCTCCTGTCTGATCAACTTTGCATATGGCATGTTTAATGTTTTGCACGGACCGCTAGTTCATTTCGTACATGACGAATACTTGCGAATCATGATCATTTAGGAGTTGTTCTTGTCAGACATCATCAATGAAAATCATGGTCCAACTCAAGTGGAGTATGAATTGGGGGGCATCATATCCTATCATGACCAACCACAAATGTGGCATCTCTCCAACATCGACGGGGGATCATTCAAGGGAAAGTGAACAAGTATGTCTGCACCTACTCACAGGTGACCAAACACCCTCAAAGTGGAATGGGAGTGACAACTCACGTAAGCTCAATTGCTTCATCTTGTAGTCATTTGCATATGCTTCTTTTGTTTGCATTTTCGTGCTCATACGTATGCTGTTTGCTAGACGGCGGCGGCAGCCACTTTGTATCAGGAAATGGAGAAGAAGCCGTTTGCTTTTAGCCATTGTTGAATCATATTGAATGGAGTGCCAAAGTGGACACTACTTGTGGCCGATCTCAAGGCCAGCAAGAAGAGGAATGATGGATCAATCTACCACCAATAAATTGGTCGTTGGACGATGAAGAGGGCGATATTGTCTTTAAGAATGGAAGAGCCACCATGCCAAAGGATAACTGACAAGTCATGGGAAACAAGTGGGAGAAGGCAAGGGCCTCCCGTGACGTCGCGACTACAAAAATGTCCTCTACATGGATGATCATTTTTTCGGCAAGAGAGAATAATAAAGAGGAGAGGTACAAGCTCAGGTTGGATGCGTAAAAGGAGAGGATGGATTAAGACCGAAAGAGGGTGGAGAAGAAGCTGAAAATTGAGAGGGAGAAGATCGAGTTGGAGAAGTGAGAGGTGACTATCAAATGGGAGCTCGAGAAGGCCAAGGCATTTGGAGAGATTGAACTTGAGAAGGAACTCGCATAGGAAGCGGAGGATGTGAAGGTCATGTTGGTAGACGAAACCCTCTTGGATGAGCATGCAAAGAAGTGACTTGTAGAGAAGAAGAAGGAGATCAACGAGCGTAGGGAGTACGAGGCGGCGAGGGCGGCTGCGGTAGCAGCGGAGCATGCAATCCTTATGCAGGTAGAGTAGGAGGCAAGGATGGACTCAGAGCAGGGGCATGGACGGCATTCGACCAGTGATCCGGCCAGCTAGCGATCACGCGAGAAAGGATGAAGGGCCCCCCCGCCGACGATG